>NW_026961437.1:1500000-1662000 GCF_963924245.1 Chroicocephalus ridibundus
CAGCGCACGTGATGGCACTTTACCAGATTGCACGGCCACGCACCCCGGGTCATTTACTGCCTCGGGGCCAGGGTCAGACAAGCTGTCTGGGAGACCCTCCCCTTGAGTCACGAGGCTCGGAAAGGACCCCCTTGCTTTCTAAACTCCTTCTCCGAGAGGAGTCTAGGTGCGGCTGGATCCCATCCTCGCCCCGGACTTGGGCAACGGTTCACCTCTAAAGGATCATATCTGCGTGATCAAACCCTTCGTATCGCTCAGCTAAGATGGCAAAGTCTGGCATGCTGTTAGTCACTTACCCAGAATCTGTTGCGGCAAGGCTTCTCTCAACCTAGAGGAGCAGAACCTTAAGTGAGTGTCCCCGGGAAATGCTGGCAAACAGGCCGCTGCCTTGCAAGAAAGCTCAAAGGGCTCTTGGTCTGTCCGCTAGGTCTATAGCAAGCTAACTGACTCACAGTGTCTTGACTCTGGTGCCAGCCATCCCACAAAGTTCAAGTGCCACTCGTAGCGACTCCTGCTGGTCGTTATAGCTCGAGCAGCAGCCTGGAGGAAAAAGGGGGGGTGACATCGCAACAGCGGTCAAATACAGAACAACCGGTTAAAAATTGCACAATACAGTGCCAGAGACTCTAAAATAACTGGCAAGACAACGACAGGGCAACACCATGCAAGATCTAACCTTACACAGGGCAGTACAAGGCAACGTACAATCAAATGCAGAGCAGACAATGGAAGATTTGACGGTACAGTGCCATACAACGGTAGAATATATCAGATGTCGGTCACCACAATGACAGAGCAATACAAGGCAAGATGTAACGCGATACGGGGCCCTACCAGGCGACACAGTCAAGGAAACAACAACCCATGAAAGAATTCACAATACAGCGCGGTCCTAGGACGGAACGTGTAAAATGACCGTCGAGACAGTGACAGGGCAATACAGTGCAAGACACAACACCATACCAGGTGGTAACAAGGCAACATGCAGCCAAACGAAGAACATCCGATTAAGAAACCCAGCATACGTTCAACTGTAATACCAGAAAAGATCAGAAGGCAGTCGAGACTATGACGGGGCAATATAATGCAAGATGTTACACAATACAGGGCGGTACAAGGCATTAGAAAGCCAGATGAAGAACAACCGATTAAAAAATCCGGCAATACAGCGTGGTACGAGGCCCGAACAGATCAGAAGGCAGTCAAGGCTACGACGGGGCAATATAACACGAGACATAACGCAATAGAGGGCGGTACAAGGCATTACACAGTCAAAGAACAACCGATTAAAAAAAAAAAAACACGCAACACGGTGTGGTACGATGCCAGAATAGATCACAGAGCAATCAAGAGCGTGACGGGGCAACACGATGCGAAACCGATACTGAGTGAGGCGGAGCAATACTATTTCAAATATACAAGAACATAGTACGGAACCAAATTCTTAAGCGTACGACACAAGACCATCTCAAATGGCAGTCAAGGAAGTTACTGAGCAACGTAATCCCGATTTGCACAAAATGGTGCCATCAGGCACCATCGCGTCCATCAACACTAAGTTGTACTGCAATATCCCCCGCATCACACGCGCCGTACCCTTCTGCTCACCTGCTCCGCATGGATTCCGGGTATGGACTTTGTGGCACTCTCTGGTTCTGGCACCTAAAACACCTAAGACACACAATATTCCTGTTGAGCTTACGGGAAACCACCACCCCCATGCGCTACCTCTCTTCTACCCAGCTCACCTCCAACGCTCGTCCGGCTCCGGATGCCTGCGGCGCCTGCAAAACCAAAGACAAACACTCCCCTGAGCCGCAATGTAGCACTGGGCTATTAGACACCAACGTGTCCACAACCGCCTCACTTGCTGGGACTACTCAGTGGGCGTGCAGCATCGCCCCTCTGACCCTGCGTGTCACACCAACCGAAGAAACACACGCCGAGATACTGCCCAAAACCCTACCAAATTCCCCATCTCCCACTCCCTCACCTTGCCCGCCCATCCTCCCCCGAGGCGTGCAACCTGAAGGCTCGCAAACCACCCATAAAACCCAACAGACATGGGTTGCTTTAAAACTTGAAAGTTGCTCCCTCTGAGGCAGATGTGATAAGGTCAGCAGCGGCGGGTGGGCTGAAGTGACTGACTCATCCCCATCCCACATCCCATGTCATTCATTGCTTCAAAACTTCAAATTGGAAAGAACCAATACATACAGTACTCAGAGCCACATCTTCTCTCTAATACCACGTGCTGACTCACCTTCTTACATTGCTCTCCTCTCCTACGCTGCCCCGCCAAGCTTGTCCTGTTGCATCTGCAAGAACGACATCAGAGAAATCACCCTGAGGCAGAGCAATAGAGTCATAACAACAAAAAGCCTTGCACCTTTTTACAAATACCATCTAAGGTCCAAATACAACCGTACACAAAGAAAATTACAAAAAAAAAATCCGCACCAAAACCAGCCGTACCCTCTTCCACATGAACTCTTCTTCACTGCTGCTGTATTGCCTTCCCAACATGCCTCTGCTCTTCCCAAACAAAACAGAAGAGGTGTCTACACAGCCTCCCAATGGCTACCCTGAGATAACTCTAACACCTTTGCCCCGATCTACTGGGATTCATGTACTACATATAGACTCTCCACAGGATTCCGCCCACCCTGGACACTACGTGCCCAGGCAGGGCAGCCCCGAGCCAAACACTCACAGTTACGGACAGACACTACACGGAACGCTACGAACGACACGCCTCAAAGATGAGAGAAAACTCTCAGCAAGAAAGATGACACGGGGACCAAAGTCACCGTCGTGCAAGAAAATCTGTGGGATCGTGATGATGTCAACATGAAGACGCTCTACGGAACCCCCTGAAGCAAACTGTAGAACGTGATGGTACGTAATAAGAATGGACTGTTGAGCCCGCTAAGATGGACATGCAGGAAGTCTGGCTTCAAGACCTAAGAACGTAACGATGCAGGGAAGAACTCCCAGACATGGAAGCGGGCCGTCCAGAAACTTCCGAGAGGCAAGATTGATGCACGCTTTAAGATGCTAACGCAAGAAGAGCATCAGATGAATGGTGCTACGCCCACAGGCCCAAGCATTCGAGACCCTAAGGATGACGCCCAGGGCCCCACGTCGTGCTCCTGGAGCTCAAAGATGACCTCGAGACCCAAGAAGGGGCGAAGATACACAACACAGACCACATGAACGACATGACAACACGCACAGGCTGGAACCGCCCTGCCCGGGACACGCTAGCGTCACACTGAGCAGTAAGCAACATCCTTTACCTTCCTAAATATGACTGTGCCCCGGGACAGCCCTCGCCACTACGCTAACGTCAAAGACCCCATTTTGCAATTGTCCACCTCGGCCCCTCTCCGGCGCCTGACTGTCAACTTAGCTTTTGGAGGGCCAGCCATCTGAATCCTTCTTCGATGCGGTCCGCAAAAACCAGCCATCCGATACATTTCCGCAGTCACCAGGTTCCTCCTCTTCCTCTGCAAAAGGAAAATAAAACATAATCCCAGAGGCCGCCACAGCACCAGCAATAAGCATCCTGAGAGGAGATGCCAACCTCTTCGACGACACCCTCAGCCTCCCGAATGCCGTGGCGTTCTGCTCGCCCGCTCCGCGCCGATTCCGGAGTCCGAGGCTGCAATGATAGTTATTCACAGCACCTAAGAGACCAAGAAACACAACATTACCACTGCGCTTCTGCCAAACCGCCACACCATCAACTCCTATCTTCTGTCTTCATTCACATGGAAAAAAAGTACCCAATTGTATTCATAGAGGCGCCAGTCACATCTTCCCTCTAATGCCACATGCCGAGCCACCTCCGTACAGCGCTCCTCTCGGCTCCCCTACGTCACCCTGCACATCTCATCTCTCGGCATCTAAAAAGAGAAAAAAAAAAATCCAACATTACGCCGATGCAGAGCGATAGCTTAATTCCAAAGGTCTTGTTTCTACTTCGGAACACTGTTCAATTAGATCCAACTACAGCCTGCCATCAAAAAAAAAAAAAACCACAGAAAAAGCCCACAAACATTACACCCCACACAAAGCAGCCTGAACATCTTTGAGATACTGCGTCCTTCACTGACTGTGAACAGCCTCTCCGACTTGGCTCTGCTTATGCCAACACCCACTAATAAAACACCCCCGCACCCAACCTACTGAGAGCCAATTAATTCCAGATGACTACCCAACCTTTGCCTCGGTCTCCACAGATCCACATATTAACTGTAGACTCTCGTCACTATTCTGCCTGCCCTGGACTCTACACACCCGGGCAGGGGGGCTCCGAGCCAGACACACACACAAGCACAGACCAACACTACACAAAACGCTAAAAACAACGCACCTCAAGGATGAGAGAAAACTCTCAGCAAGAAGGATGACACCCAGACGGAAGTCACCGTCGGGCAAGACGACCTGGAGACCGTGGTGGTGATGTGAAGAGGCTCTATGGAAGCCCCTGAAACAGAGTGTAGGACATCATCATCTGTGATAAGAAGGGACTGTCAAGACTGATAAGATGTATGCGGGGGAAGCCTGGCTTCAAGACCTAAGAACGTAATGACATAGGGAAGAAGTCCCAGTTGTAGACGCGGGCCATCCGGAAACTTCCAAGACGCAAGACCGATGCAAGCTTTAAGCTTCTAACGCAAGACGACCAGCAGCCGAATGGTGCTATGCCCATGGGTGCAGGTGTTCGAGACCCTAGGGATGGCGCCTGAGGCGCCATGCCGTGCTCCTGGAGCTTAAAGACGACCTCGAGACCCGAGAAAGGTCTAAGACACAGAACACGGACCACACGAAAGACAACAACACACACAGGCTGGAACCACCCTGCCCGGGAATGCCGAACAGTAAGCCGCATCCCTTACGTGCCTAAAGGAGACTGCCCTCCAGGACAAACCTCTCCCCTACGCCAACTTCAAAGACACCTTTTTGCAATTCTCAACCTCGTCCCCTCTCGAGCGCCAGGCTCTCAACTTAGCTTTTGGAGGGCCAGGGGTCCGAATCCATCCTTGAGGCAGTCCACAGAAAACAGCCATCCAGTACGTTCCTGTGGTCACCAGCTTCCTCCTCTTCCTCTGCAAAAGGAAAAGAAAAAAAAAGTTATCCCAAAAGCAGCCACAGCACCAGCAATAAGCATCCTGAGAGGAGATGCCAACCTCTTCCACAACACCCTCAGCCTCATGAACACCGAGGCATTCTGCTCGCCCGCTCAGCGCCAATTCCAGAGTCTGACGCTGCGGCAACAGTTATTCACGGCACCTAAGAGACCAAGAAACACAGCATTACCACTGCGCTACTGCCAAACCACCAGTCCCGTGCTCCTCCTCGATACTATCTGGCTCGCCTCAAATGCGAGAGCCTAGAGCACACCAGGCTCCGACGACACCCGAACCCATCTGCAAAACCTGTCCAAGAAGGACTCATGAACCCGGCTCCCTTTTCTAGCCCTCCCCCAGTGCCAAAACTTTAGAAACCCCTTCTCTTCTCCCTGAGCTGCCAGGGAAGGAGCCCCACTTCTTCCCCATAGATCCCACCCTTTATTTGCCAGCCCGAACACCCGGCGTTGGACGCTTCTCAAGAGCCACTCTTCCCAGCCTCTCCCTGCGTCCCACCACCACCTCCTATCTTCTGTCTTCCCACAGACTCTGGGCTCTGCTGCAGACCCACGGAGTCAGTGAAGCCCTGATCTGACCTATACCAGGGGCCTGCCACAAGCCGCAAAGGCTCCAGGGACACGGCAAAACCCTGAGCACGGTGGGGGAAGGTGACAAGGCACCCCACATCCTGAAATACGTTATGCTTTATGGCCCTGCTGCTTTCCTGAGAAATGTGGAAACTCCATCTACAGCTGCAGACACGGTGCTCACCCAGTCCCTGCAAAGTAATCTCATCATCTGCCCGATTGAGACAAATTCTATTGGCATCTTACCTGGGATACAGCAAAGCTAGTGGGGGAAAAAAAAAAAAAAACACAAACAAGAAAGTTCCGTCTTCAATACAGTCAGGGATTCCAGGAAAATGCGCCATGCCTGGAAGAGTGAAAACCATACCCTTAAACTATCTCACCGCCCCCTAAGACTCATTACCACGCGACTCACCTCAAAAACCACAAGGAAGAGAACCGGCACATGAGGCCGCTCTCTACTATACACGCTGCCAAACCTCACCTGGTCCTGAAGGTCTTGCCACCTCCAGCTTCTTACCTGCTATTCTCTAAATGGGATAACATCTCCACCCAAGGAGCTGAGCCGCCTCCAAAGCTGCAATCGACTGAAGGACAGGCAGAGCTCTGACCCTGGAGACACCTGGCAGCAGAACGAGCTGCCCCAGCAGAGGCTGTGGGTTATATACCCCGGGCCCCGCCCACCCCCGTTCCCACCAGCACCTGGGAAAGGGCCTGGCTGACCTCCACAAGGCATAGAGCCTGCCAGAGGAAAAGCTGCTCCTTTCCTCACAGGCCTGAGAAGTACAGCATGCAAAACACCAAAACGGAGAAAGCGACCCTTAGAGGAACGGACAATATGTGCTCTTTTATTACAACTACATCAACTGTGTCAGCAACAGGGCCCGGTAGGTAAGTAAACTTAATTAAACTTTTGCAGGGCGTAGACATAAAGAGAAAGACATCATCCTAACCTAAATAGGCCAGAAGATCATGAAGCACAATAACAATATTTTTATCAAGACTCAATGTGCTTTAGTTTCCTTGTAAAAGAAACCCCACAACGAGTCATACAGCATTTCTAGCAAGACGACGCATATTATCCGACTTCTGCCAGAACTGTGTTCTGGATCGGACCGACAGACAGAGTGCAAGCAGAGGCTTGTGCGCCGCCCGTAATGCAGTGGCTGAGAAAGAACCAAGGCTTGGGGCCGCCGCTCTCCTCGGCCGAGTCTGCTCCGGTGCCCTGTCTGTCATCATTGCTGTTGTGCCTTAGGCCATGCAGTAAAACAAGTGACACGTGCTCCCTTTTAACTTCTCTCCTGAGGCAGAAAAGAACAAGAGAGAGAGACTTAGGGACTGAAAGATAAACTGAACTGTAATGAAATCTTAACAGCAAAATAATACTGAGAAAAGACAACAGTAACAAGAAAACAATTAAATATATACAGGACATACACAACCCGATACGGAGCTCCCAGGATGACCGCTGCTTCACTGGCAAAGTCCGGAACCAGACTCCGTGACAGACTGGAACCAGACTCCGTGACAGACTGGAACCAGACTCCGGACCTGGTTGCATAAATGCACGGATCGAGGTCAAAGGACAATGAACAGACAGAGGAGTCTTCAGAGGCCAGACAACAGGTACCGACCCCTTTGATCCCTCCGCTTTTATACTGAGCGTGATGAGGATGGGATGGAATACCCCATCAGTCAGATTCGGGTCACCGGTCCCGTCTACTCTTCACCATGGGTGCAACCCCTCTACGCTTTTCTGCTTCCAACCCTCCAACAGGGCATATATAAAAGTTAGCTGGGCTGTGCTGTTGTAGGAATAAGTATAAGCAAGAGCCTCTCCGCACGGCATCCCTTCGCATTAAGTGTAAATATAAGTTCTTGGTGCTCTGAAGGCAGATACTACCTGAAAAATACGTCATTATTTTCAGAGAGTTCACTTCATTGGAAGAGACTTACCTGAAAAGTAAAGTGACTGCAAACAACACCAGTTCTGTTGTACCTCAGACCAGCACTTCCACACATGGCTACGTAACCTCACATTCACATGAAAAAAAGAAGAAGTGGCCAAATGTATTCATGGAGCCGCCGGTCACATCTTCCCTTTAAGACCTCGGGCTCAGCCACCTTTGTCCTGCACCCCCATCAGCTCCCCTCTGTATCCCTGGCCACCTCATCTCTCTGCATCTGAAAAAAAAGCAACACACCAACATCAAACATTACCCTAATGCAGAGCAGTAGCTTAATTCCAAAGGTCTTGTTTCTACTTAGGAACCCTGTTCACATAAGTCCAACTACAGCCTGTCATCCAAAGAACAGACGCCTGCAAACATTACACCCCACACAATGCAGGTTTACCATCTTTGAGATACTGTCCCCTCCACTAGCCATGAACACCCTCTCCAACTTGTCTCCGCTTATGCCAGCGCCCACTAATGAAACACCCATCCACACAGCCTCTCGAAAGCTAATCAATTCGAGACGACTGAGCAACCTTTGCCTGGGTCTAGACAGATCCTCATATTCAGTACAGACTGCTGTCGTGATTCTGCCTACCCTGGACGCTACACACCCAGGCAGGGCAGCCCCAAGCCAAACACACACAGACTGACGCTACACAGAACACAACAAACGACGCGCCTCAAGGATGAGAGAAAACTCTCAGCAAGAAGGATGACACCGGGACCAAAGTCATCGTCGGGCAAGACAGCCTGCAGGACCGTGATGGTGACGATGTGAAGAGGCTCCACAGAACCCCCTGAAACAAAGTGTAGAACTTCACAGTTCCTGAGAAGGGACTGTTGAGCCTGACAAGATGGACACACAGGAAGCCTAGCTTCAAGACCTAAGAACTTAACGACACAGGGAAGAAGCCCCAGTCGCTGACGCGGGCCATCCAGAAAGTTCCAAGATGCAAGACCGATGCACGCTTTAAGATGCTAATGCAAGAAGAGAGGCAGACGGTTGGTGCTACGCCCACGGGTGCAGGTGTTCGACACCGTAAGGATGGCACCCAATGCACATTCCGTGCTCCTGGAGCTTAAAGATGATCTCAAGACCCAAAAAAAGGGTCTAGGATGCAAAACACAGACCACACGAACGACACGACAACACACACAGGCTGCAACTGCCCTGCCTAGGATGCGCTAACATCACACTGGACAGTAAGCTACATTGTTTACCTGCCCAAAGGAGACTGTGCCCCAGAACAGCCCTCCCCCCTACACTAACGTCAAAGACCCCATTACACAATTGTCAGCCTCCACCCCTCTCCAGTGCTGGTCTCTCAACTTAGCTTTTGGAGGGCTAGCATCTGATTCCATCCTCGACGTAGTCCACAAAACACAACCATCCGATACGTTCCTGCAGTCACCGGCTTACTCTTCCTCTGCAAAAGGAAAAGGAAAAGAGAAAGTCATCACAAAAGCAGCCACAACACCAGCAATAAGCATCCTGAGAGGAGATGACGACCTCCTCCACAAAACCCCTCAAGCCTCCTGAATGCTGATGCAGTCTGATTGCCTGCTCCACACAGATTCTAGAGTCGGATGCTGTAGCGACAGTTATTCACGGCACCTAAGATACCAAGAAACACAGCATTTGCACTGCGCTTCTGCCAAACCACCAGTCCTGTGCTCCTCCTCAATACTATCTGTCTTGCCTCAAATGCGAGAGCCTAGAGCAGACTAGATACCATCAACAACCAAACCCAATTACAAAACTGGTTTGAGAAAGACACAGGAACCCGCCTCCCTTTCCTAGCCATCCCCCTCCTGAACCATCAGGGAAGGAGGCCCACTGCTTCCCCACAACTCCTGCCCCTTATTTTCCAACTGCTCCTCAGGACCTGCTGTTCTGAGCCCTGCCCTGTGTTTGGCAGGCGCCTCCTGTCTTCCACCTTCATAGAGACTCCGGGCTCTGCTACAGACCTGGAAAGCCGGGAAAACAGTTACAGAACCTACTGGTAGCCTCCCGCAAGAGCTTTAGGGCCACCGTGATACCCTGCATGCTCTGGGGCAAAATGATGAGCCATCCCTGCTGCTTCCTCAAAACAAACAAACTCAATATATAGGTACGTACAAAACACTCACCCTAAATCCTACTCCAGTATCTCATAACACACACAATTAAGACTAATAAAAACACCCACTAACATAGTGTACATCAAAATTGGAAAAAAACACAAGATTTTATCTTCAATGAAGTCAGAAATTATAGTAAAACACGCCACCTGCCATAAGCAAAAAAAAAAAGATACATACTATTAAGCCATTTAAACAAACCAAATGCTCCCTACAAAACTAAAGATATGGGGGGAAAAAAAAAAAGATAACATACAACTCCACTTTCTATGGCAACCACCCTTACATTGAGAAGTCTTACCTCTGATGTCTTACCTATGCTAGTTTAAACGCTAAAACAAGCCTTCCCAAACAGCTGCACAAGCTCCAAAACAACACTTAAGAAGCTCCAGAGCTCTGACCCTGGAAAAGACCAGCAGCAGAACAAGGTCCTGCCCTGAAGCTGTGGCTCATATACCCCGGGCCCCACCTGAGGCCCTCAGGCCCCACCCACCACCTTTCCCACAATCCCCTGGGTAAAGGGTGGGGCCAACCCCCAGAAGCATAAAAGCACCTGAAGGTGCAGCAGGTGTTGTTATTTGCTTTAAGTTTACTATTTACAAAGTAGTGAAGAGTGACCCTTGATAGAAAAAGCATTATCTGCTCCTCCCTTGCAGCTACACCTATTGCATCAATGACATGTCCAGGTGAGCAATTAAGTTATTTTTTTATGGAATGTAAATAGAAAAAAAATAAACATCAGACTTATCTCTATAGAAAAGTAGCTTATTCAATGCAATGATAACATTATTATTAAAATTTATGTACCTGAGTGTCCTTCAAAAAAAAATACAAACCCAAACACAATCTATTACTATGGGGTCATTCCTTATTTCTAGCAAGACCGTGTGTACTAACGAACTTCTGCCAGAACCCCTTTTTGGATGGGAGTGAAGAACAAAACAGAATCAGACTCTATGAGAAAACTTTCTCAAAAACATTTTCCTCTGTGAAATAAGTTATTTATTGTAAATTGCTAGCAATTTAAAGTCATATTGATAATCTCATTTTGATTTGTTACTCAACAGCACTACTTGAGTCCCAAAATACAGAAAGCAACAAAAAAAGCATGGAATTACAAGTCATGTATTTCCTGAACCTGCATAAAGCACCCTAATTAACATCTAAGTAGCTAGAACAAAAACAAATTTATATACATAAACTCATATTTTACAATAGGTATAAAAATGAGAAATTCTTCTTTATTTCAATGCCTCATGCCCATATAGACAGGTTTTATTCCATTTTTAAACACACATTCCCCCCATGAATTTTCAGGCATTTTTAGGTTGTGAACCGCCTCTTTTGGGGGGGACCCAGTGTGACAACCCACACCCCCGCAGAAAAGGTCTTCTTTTGACTTAGAAATACCATCTGGAGTACAATTACAGCCTGACATTAAAAAAAAAAAAAACAAACTACACAAACATCACACCCCACACAAAGCAGCTTTAACATCTTTGAGATGCAGTCTGCTTCACTACTGCTGAACAGCCCCTCCCACATAGCTCTGCTCATCCCAAAAAAACCCTTAATTAAAGAGCTGCCCACACCACCTGCTGATGGCTAACTTGATGGGAGTTGACTGTACCACCTTGGCCTCAACAGTCTCATTAGATCAACGTATTAACCATATACTCTTACTGCTGTTCCCCCTAGCCCTGACTCTACAGCCCCAGGCAGCGCAGCTCCAAGCCAAACACACCCACGTGCAGCCCAACACCACACAGCACTAGAGACAACGTGACTCCAAGATGAGAGAAAACTCTCCACAAGAAGAGCGACTTTCAGACAAGAGACGCTGTCGGGCAAGAAGAGCGACTTTCAGACAAGAGACGCTGTCGGGCAAGAAGAGCGACAGGGCTGCAGCGCTGACACGACCAGGCTCTACAGCCAAGCCATAAAAGAGTCAAATGTAACGGACCATTCCAAGAAGTTCCTGTCAAAACGGAGATGACGTATGTGCAGGAAGCATGGCTTCAAGACCCGAGAACGTAAGGATGCAGGGAAGAAATCCCAGTGCGTAACAGCAGGTGGCTAGAACGGCTAGGGCTCAGAGAAGAGAGCTGCTCAGGCAGCCGGGAACAACGCTGCAGAAGAGGACCATTCAGAAACTCCTGAGAGGCAAGTCCTATCTGCACTTTAAAATTGTTATGCAAGAAAAGAAGTGCCCATTGGGCACTCTGCCAATTAGCACAGGCATTTGAGACCCTACAGGTGGTGCCCGAGGCACATGCTGTGCTCCTTGAGTGCAAAGAGAAATAAGGACACCAAAACTTAAGGAAAGTCCAAGACACAGAAGACAGAGCACACAAACTACACAACCAAAGACACAGGCCAGAACTGCCCTGCCCAGCACACACTAGCTTTGTGCTGAAAAGTAACCCACTCCCTTTACCTACTCAGAGGAGACTGCTCCCGCATAGCCCTCTGCTCTAGCCTGACTTTAAAACTCCTCCCTGAAACTGTCAACCTTGGCCCCCCTCCAGCACCTGTCCCTCTACTTCGCTTTCAGAGGGCCAGTGGTCTGAATTCATCCTTGACAAAAAAAAACACAACAAACAGCTAACTGATGTGTTCCTGCAGTCACCATGTTCCTCTTCATCAGCAAAACAAAAAGAAATCACAGCTCCAGCAGTGACCACCATGACAGTAGATGCCAACCTCTTCCACAACACCCTCATCCTCAGAGGTGCCATGGCAATCCACTCACCTGCTTCACGTCGATTCCAGTCGGAGGCTGCAGCAACAATTATTTATGGCACCTAAGATACCAACAAACACAAAATTACCATTGCATTTCTGCAAAATCATCAGTCCCGTGCTCCTCCTCCACACTGTCCAGCTCACCTCAAATGCAAGAGACTAGAACAGACCAGACCCTGTCGACACCCAAATGCAAAACCGATATGACAGAGACTGATGAACCCACCTCCTTTTCCTAGCCAGCCCCCAGCGCCAAAACTTTAGAAACCCCTTCTCTTCTCCTCAACCGTCAGGGAAGGAGCCTCACTTCTTCCTGACAGCTCCCATCCTGTATTTGCAACCCTGAACCCCCTACGCCGGCTGCTTCTCAGGAGCAGCTCTTCTGAGCTGTGCCCTGCGTTTGGCAGGCACCTCCTATCTTCTGTCTTCCCACAGACTCTGGGCTCTGCATCAGACCCACAAAACAAATAATGTCCTGACACAATCTATGAGGGGCCTGCTGCCCGCTGCAAAAACTCTAGGGACACCGTGGCACTCCATGGGCAACGGGGAAAGGTGATGAGCCATGCCATACCCTGAACGACGCTATGCCTTACGTCCCTGCTGCTTTCTTGAGAAATGCTGGTGCCATATATGCAGATGCATACAAAACGCTCACCCTAACCCCCATAAGATAATCTCATCATCAACCCAATTAAGAGAAACAATATCAGCAATTTACACAGCATACTGCAAAACTGGTGAAAAACCCACAGTTCTATCTTCAATAAAGTCAGAAATTCTAGGAAAATGCAGTGCTCCTAGAACAAAGAAAAGCATACTATTAAACCATCTGGGCACCCCCTAAACACTCATCACAAAGTTATGACCCGAAAAAAAAAGGAGCATACCAGTCAACTTTCTACCATACAGGCAGCTGGATGTTTACTGCTCCCGAAGGTCTCAGCTCAGCCTTCTCACCTCTGCCTCCCTAAATGCCGAAACACGCCTGCCCAAACAGCTGAGCCTGTCCCAAAGCTGCAGCAAAGCGAGGGACCAGCAGAGCACCCACCCCACGGGGCCCAGCAGCAGAATGAGCTCCTGAGCCCGGGCTGGGGCTCGTGTACCCCGGGCCCCGCCCACCGCCCTCAGGCCCCGCCCACCGCCCTTCCCACAATCCCCTGGGAAAGGGGCAGGGCCAACCCCCAGAAGACGTGAAGGCGGGCGGCAGCGGGAGCAACAGCTTTGCTTCTCCTGCCTTAAGTTCCCAGCAGGCGAAGCGCCTCCCCTTTTTATTTCCATTTGGGACTAACCTCTGGTGATTCTCTTACCGCTTTTGTGTGATTTCTGTCCAGTTGTTGCTGTGGAGAAGAGAGCTCTGCAGGGGTTGCATTATTTTTGCGATCTTCAGATATTTTTGTGGTTAACTGATAATCGTGTTTTATCGTTTTGGAAGGGTGTTGGAAGCATATGATTTCCAGAAGACTTATGAGCATTTACGGGCTCCTGGAGGACCGAAGTGCCACGGAGACGCGCGTCGGAGGACTGAGGGGGCACTTCCGGGGTCGTGGAGGACCGAAGTGCCACGGAGACGCGCGTCGGAGGACTGAGGGGGCACTTCCGGGGTCGTGGAGGACCGAAGTGCCACGGAGACGCGCGTCGGAGGACTGAGGGGGTACTTCCGGGGTCGTGGAGGACCGAAGTGCCACGGAGACGCGCGTCGGAGGACTGAGGGGGCACTTCCGGGGTCCTGGAGGACCGAAGTGCCATAGAGACGCGCGTCGGAGGACTGAGGGGACACTTCCGGGGTCCTGGAGGACCGCGGGGTCACGTAGATGGAAACCCGGAAAACTGCCGGGCACTGACGGGGCCGCGGTAACGCGTAAGAGCCGATGCGGAGGGGCCGATGGCCGCTCTGGAGGCCGGGCGGGCGGCACCGATGCCGCTCCAGGTGGCGCGGAGCTCGCCAGAGTCCCGGCGGTCCTGGTTCGCCCTCCGGCCGCCGCTCTCTTGAGACTGCGGCCGGACGGGCCTCCGCGAAGCCGCGCCTGCGCACGAGCTGCGGAATCACAGAACCCTTCGAGACAGAGGTTTTTATTTTGAACTTTTACATACATAATTTATATATATGTATGTTTCTCATTCCCTATTTCAATGCATCCTGCCCATAGTTACAGGTTTTCACATTTTTTAATGCATCCCAAGAATTTTCAGACATTCTGGGGCCGCGACCCACTTCTTTTGGGGGGGCAACTCCACGTAACCCCCCCCCCCATCTCCCACTCACCTGCTCCTCTGCTGCATCATCGCTGCCCCAGTGACATCGGGGTGCCCCAAATGACACCATCACCCCCCAAGACACACACACACAGACACCCTTCTATTCACCCCCAAAAAAGGCTTAAAACGCCCAGACCCAGGGCTGGCCCCTTCTCCTCAGGGGGGCTCCGCCACCGGCTGCAAACCTGGGCTGGGGCATCTCTCGAGCAGCACGAGACGCCTACGACGAGGCACCTGGAAAACAAAAATCCCCAATTATAGCTCAGCATCCCAAAAAAACAGCACAGAAGAGAGCAGAGGAATTCCGTCAGACGGAGGGACGGGACAGGAGCTGGGGAAACAGCTCAGCTCGAAATACAGCACAGCCTTCAAAAGCCAGCGCCATTTGAACTCTTAAAAGTCAGGATTAAGACTAATCAGTGCCATTTTGAACATGTTCTTAGCATAAGGGCAAACCCTCCGGCTGGTGCTGGGAAACACCTGGCCCTTTCCCTTTCACTGAGAAGGTGTGCATGAAGTTTACATCCACCCAGTGAAAATACTTACCCTGTGAAAGTACTTGGCTTTCCTTCGGCGCTAATTTAACTTGCACGGCTGTGAACGGATACTATTAAACTATCCGTCTCCAAAATACACAGCTATGATTTGACCACGGGGGGTTTTTTGTGTGCTACACGAGGAGGAGGAGGGACATCGGGGCAGCGGCGCTGCCCGAGAGAGACACTACTGGCTGCCGGGAAAAGGCGGCACTGAAAGCCAGACAGAAGTAAAGTACTTCAGAGCACTCTGCCAAAAAAACGGGGGGAAAACCGCGTAACATTCAGTTGTCTCTCCTTTTAAACATTTCGAACAAATACCTAACTGCCCAGGGACACCTCATAAATTGTACACTACAGCCGTTTAGGCGGCTGCAGTTTAAACTACGCAAGTCAGTTTGTCGATTATACAACTCTCACTTTTTTTTTTTTAGCTTCATTTAACATAGAAAAATCAGTGAGAGAAAAAACTCCTCCAAATGGTTTTACTTTTGGGGGCGGGGAATCAAATCGCCGGCGCCGCGATCCGTAGGGCTACTAAAAAGGACCGGCAGATTCGCGAATGCTTTTGGCTGTGCTGAAGGCGCAGAGGAACGCGTTTTTATGGTATCTCGACTGTTCCAACCGAGAACCCAAAGGCCGGCGATGCCAGCAACTGGGGGGAGACGCGCGGCACTTGGGCCTGCGGAAGGAAATGAACTTCCTCCCGAGGTTACAGAAAAAGGACATTGTTGAAGCCGTAACTCACCAAAACCACAACCAAAACCACAGGATTCGCCGTCACGAGTTAAACGCTGCTGATGCTTCACGGCAAAGCCTGGAGAACGCAGAGAGGCGATGCCCGTTTGTCCCGTTTTGTCCATGTCTCCTCTTTGACCTCGATCGCCTTTAGGACAGATGCCAGTATCTCAGTGAGGTTTTCGAGTACCGCTGTGAAATATTTTAAAGACTTATTGACTGAGAAAGCATAAAGTTTTTATCGTGAAAGCAAAGCCTGCTTCTTCTGGACATGCGAACTCTTACAAACAGTTCCTTCCCTCTTCTAGTACAGAATTATTTTCACAGTATCGTTTGACAGTGAGCACCCAGAAAGAGAAGAATATGCTTTCAGGAAGAGAAAAATAAATGGAGGGAAGTAAGCTTTGCAGAGGCGTAACGTGCTCCAGGACAGACTTTATTTTGTTTTTAGGATTGTGAGGGACGGACTGTAAATTCCCTGCCGAGGGGCAGGAGCCCCTCCAAGCCTTCAGTGGAACGCCTCAAACACTCGCAAGGAAATAAATAACGCAGGCCTGGCCTTCAAACAGCTGATGAGGCTCACACTTCTGGCGGCTGAAAGTGTGGGAGAACTGTCTTGTGAAGACAGGTCGGTTCTGCCACTCGTGCCGTGAGCTCGCTCGTTCTCAGTTCTCGAGGCCGTTGTGTCCCATGAGTGACCTTTGCTTCATTATCCGCGAAACGCACGTGAAAGCGCACGCCCTGCATGTGCTAATGAAGATTACAGAGATCACGCTAAACATGTGTGACCATGGCACTCGTCTCTCCACCCAAATCATGGCACACGTCACCGGGGAGAAGGGAGAAACCTGAGCTGAGCCCGTCCTCAGCAAGGAGGGCGGACCGTGCTGATTCAGCAAACGTAAAAGGGGAAAATAAGTGCCCCGAGGGAACAAAAAAGAAACAAAAGAAATAGATAGTGCCTGGGAAGATTCTTCCCAAGAAAGAAGAAGATTATGCCTGGGAAGAATCCCTGAAAAAGACGCTGGAACCAGGACCCGCGATCTCTTTATCTCTGTCTTTTTCTCTGTCTTTTCCTCTCTCTGTCCCTCAGTTTCTCTTTTCTCTTGGAATTGTTAAGTAACAGTTAGAGCTGTGAAGTGATGACCTTAAGTACGACCTTAAGCACCGCTTGCCGTAAGTTGTCCTACACCTGGTGTTAACTAACACAATGTACACCCCAACACCTGCCATAATTTTTTATATACCTAACCAATTATCGTGGGCTTGTTAAGATCTATACTAACCATTTTGGTAAGCTAATAAATGTTTCTGTATGGACCTTGAGATTTATCTCACCTTAGTCCGTGCCGCTGAGAATTTACAAATCTGAAGTCACTTACCCTCCCCTCTTTCCTGACAGCGGGAAGCGACAAGGATTTTGTTAAAATATTTCACAGAAAAACTATAGGAGGAGTGCTGGCACATCCTTCCCGTTAACTTCAGAGTCCACACTACAAGTACCTCGGGAAAAAAGCAGACGCGCATCGCAGACGCACCTCGTACTCGCAGAGCACTCCGGATTCTTTCCGTCTGTCCTGTACCATCACGGCAGAAGGAAGGGCGACCACGGAGAAACGCTGGCAGCTGGAATTCTGCCAAGACAGGAAAAAAACTTCTGGCATAAAGCTAGGTGGCAATCTAAAGCGTCCTTCTTTCGTGAAGGTCTGTGAAGACTGCAGCCAACGGAGGCTCCTGACGAGTGGGACACGGCCCCAAAGCCTGGCACTCACCGCAGCTCCTGCTTTCAGCGCTGCCCACAGAATTTTCCAGTTCAGGTGCCTCTCTCTTTCTCTGTCCCTTCCTCTTCTGCAGCGCTGGTCACTTGACCATCCTCCACCTAAGAGAACACAGCGGTGTCTTACAGCTCTTGCGATATGAAGCTTCCCAGATGTGCAGCCTTGCACGCACACAACCCTTCCCCATGGCCATACCGTGATTTTGGATACGCGTACGGACCCTGCGGTACATATCAGCAATCTGGTCTGCTGAGGACAACTCAGAGGGGACCCTTCCTCACCCAGAAATGCTTGGCTGTCTCTTCCCTGCCGCAGGAAGCACCTTCTGGCTCAATCACCTTGATGTTGTTCTCTGGCTGTTTCACGTTTTTCAAGCATCTTAAGCTTCACCCGCAGCAGCTCCTGTTCAAAGCCAGTAAACGTCCACCAGTCCCAGGTCGCCCACACCAGGAGGGAGAACGGGGCTGAACGGAGACAGCCCAGGCAAGTCTGTGGCAAAGGCAGCCCACGACAACCCCGGGGAGGAGCGGACAACCGCGGCCTCCGGGAGAGAAAGAGAAGGGGCAGCAGTTCCCCGACCACTCGCCCCAGCGGGAGCCCCCCCTGCAGCAGGAGCTCCTGGAGACGCTGCTTTCCCCACCCGGATGCTCCTGGCACCTGCATCGAGAGGCGACCAAGCGCAGCCAGGGGCGGCCGCCGCTGTCGGGAACAGGACGGGGGGAGGACATCTGCCGGCAGTGCCTCGGCTGGGGAGGAGGGCCGGGGCCCGTCTCCTCGCAAAGGAACAGGGAGCGGGGGGGCTGCGGGCCCGGGAGCGGGGGGACGCCGGCCCGGGAGCAGGGGGGGGCCGGCCCGGGAGCCCGGGGACGCGGGGGGAGAACCGTCCCGATGGGGGGGTACGCGAGGGAGGGAGGGAGGGGGGGTCCGAGCCGGAGGACGCGGCGGGGGGGGCCGGGGCCGGGGCCGGCCTGGGAGCCAGGGGACGGGACGCGGGGGGGGAACCGTCCCGGGAGCGGGGGGGTCCGAGCCGGAGGACGCAGGGGGGGTCCGAGCCGGAGGACGGGGGGCGTGGGGCCGGGGCCGGGCTGGGAGCCCGGGGACGCGGGGGGGGGACGCGGGGACGGGGGGAACCGTCCCGGGAGCGGGGGGGGGTCCGTCCCGGGAGCGGGGACCGCCTACCATCCTCCCGCCCGACGGAAACGCGACCGGCAGACGTCGCTCCCCACGTGACCACCCGGAAGTAACATACCGGAAAATACTTCGCAGGCTGGCGTGGCGGCGCGACGTGGGCGCCGGTGGCGCCGAGGCTGACGGCCGCCGCAAAGCCCGCAGCCCCACGGGCTGTGGGGCCACGCGAGCGGCTGCCAAAGAGCTTTCCAACGAGGCACGGCTTTCCCTCCTGGCTCTTCGGGCGTGGGAGCTGTCGCCAGAGCCGCGGCCCTACAGGAAAATGCTTCGCAGGCTGGCGCAGCGGCGCCACGTGGGCGCCGGTGGCGGCGAGGCTGACGGCCGCCGCATAGCCCGCAGCCCCACGGGCTGTGGGGCCACGCGAGCGGCTGCCAAAGAGCTTTCCAACGAGGCATGGCTTTCCCTCCTGGCTCTTCGGGCGTGGGAGCTGTCGCCAGAGCCGCGGCCCTACCGGAAAATGCTTCGCAAGCTGGTGAGGCGGCGCCACGTGGGCGCCGGTGGCAGCGAGGCTGACGGCCGCCGCAAAGCCCGCAGCCCCACAGGCTGTTTCGCGAGGCGAGCGGCTGCCAAAGAGCTTTCCAACGAGGCACGGCTTTCCCTCCCTGCTCTTGGGCGTGGGAGCTGTCGCCAGAGCCGCGGCCCTACCGGATAATGCTTCGCAGGCTGGCGCAGCGGCGCCACGTGGGCGCCGGTGGCAGCGAGGCTGACGGCCGCCGCAAAGCCCGCAGCCCCACAGGCTGTTTCGCTAGGCGAGCGGCTGCCAAAGAGCTTTCCAACGAGGCACGGCTTTCCCTCCTGGCTCTTCGTGCTTGGGAGCTGTCGCCAGAGCCGCGGCCCTACAGGAAAATGCTTCGCAGGCTGGTGGGGCGGCGCCACGTGGGCACCGGTGGCTCCGAGGCTGACGGCCGCCGCAAAGCCCGCAGCCCCACAGGCTGTGGGGCCACGCGAGCGGCTGCCAAAGAGCTTTCCAACGAGGCACGGCTTTCCCTCCTGGCTCTTCGGGCGTCAGAGCTGTCGCCAGAGCCGCGGCCCTACAGGAAAATGCTTCGCAGGCTGGCGCAGCGGCGCCACGTGGGCGCCGGTGGCGGGGAGGCTGACGGCCCCCACAAAGCCCGCAGCCCCACGGGCTGTGGGGCCACGCGAGCGGCTGCCAAAGAGCTTTCCAACGAGGCACGGCTTTCCCTCCTGGCTCTTCGGGCTTGGGAGTTGTCGTCAGAACCGCAGCCCTACAGGAAAATGATTCGCAAGCTGGCACGGCAGCGCCACGTGGGCACCGTTGGCGGCGAGGCTGACGGCCGCCGCAAAGCCCGCAGCCCCACGGGCTGTGGGGCCACGCGAGCGGCTGCCAAAGAGCTTTCCAACGAGGCATGGCTTTCCCTCCTGGCTCTTCGGGCGTGGGAGCTGTCGCCAGAGCCGCGGCCCTACCGGAAAATGCTTCGCAGGCTCGTGCGGCGGCGCCACGTGGGCGCCGGTGGCGCAAAGGCTGACGGCCGCCGCAAAGCCCGCAGCCCCACGGGCTGTGGGGCCACACGAGCGGCTGCCAAAGAGCTTTCCAACGAGGCACGGCTTTCCCTCCTGGCTCTTCGGGCGTGGGAGCTGTCGCCAGAGTCGCGGCCCTACAGGAAAATGCTTCGCAGGCTGGCGCGGCTGCACCTGGTGGGCGCCGGTGGCGGGGAGGCTGACGGCCCCCACAAAGCCCGCAGCCCCACGGGCTGTGGGGCCACGCGAGCGGCTGCCAAAGAGCTTTCCAACGAGGCACGGCTTTCCCTCCTGGCTCTTCGGGCGTGGGAGCTGTCGCCAGAGCCGCGGCCCTACCGGAAAATGCTTTGCAGGCTGGCGCGGCTGTAGCTGGTGGGCGCCGGTGGCGGTGAGGCTGACGGCCGCCGCAAAGCCCGCAGCCCCACGGGCTGTGGGGCCACGCGAGCGGCTGCCAAAGAGCTTTCCAACGAGGCACGGCTTTCCCTCCTGGCTCTTCGTGCTTGGGAGCTGTCGCCAGAGTTGCGGCCCTACCGGAAAAAGCTTCGCAGGCTGGTGGGGCGGTGCCACGTGGGCGCCGGTGGCTCCGAGGCTGACGGCCGCCGCAAAGCCCGCAGCCGCACGGGCTGTTTCGCCAGGCGAGCGGCTGCCAAAGAGCTTTCCAACGAGGCATGGCTTTCCCTCCTGGCTCTTCGGGCTTGGGAGCTGTCGCCAGAGTTGCGGCCCTACCGGAAAATGCTTCGCAGGCTGGTGGGGCGGCGCCACGTGGGCGCCGGTGGCTCCGAGGCTGACAACCGCCGCAAAGCCCGCAGCCCCACGGGCTGTGGGGCCACGCGAGCGGCTGCCAAAGAGCTTTCCAACGAGGCATGGCTTTCCCTCCTGGCTCTTCGGGCTTGGGAGTTGTCGTCAGAGCCGCAGCCCTACCGGAAAATGCTCGCAGCCTGGTGAGGCGGCGACACATGGGCGCCGGTGGCAGCGAGGCTGACGGCCGCCGCAAAGCCCGCAGCCCCCCAGGCTGTTTCGCCAGGCGAGCGGCTGCCAAAGAGCTTTCCAACGAGGCACGGCTTTCCCTCCTCGCTCTTCGGGCGTGGGAGCTGTCGCCAGAGCCGCGGCCCTACAGGAAAATGCTTCGCAGGCTGGCGCGGCTGCACGTTGTGGGCGCCGGTGGCTCCGAGGCTGACGGCCGCCACAAAGCCCGCAGCCCCACGGGCTATGGGGCCACGCGATCGGCTGCCAAAGAGCTTTCCAACGAGGCACGGCTTTCCCTCCTGGCTCTTCGTGCTTGGGAGCTGTCGCCAGAGCCGCGGCCCTACCGGAAAATGCTTCGCAGGCTGGTGGGGCGGCGCCACGTGGGCACCGGTGGCTCCGAGGCTGACGGCCGCCGCAAAGCCCGCAGCCCCACAGGCTGTGGGGCCACGCGAGCGGCTGCCAAAGAGCTTTCCAACGAGGCACGGCTTTCCCTCCTGGCTCTTCGGGCGTCAGAGCTGTCGCCAGAGCCGCGGCCCTACAGGAAAATGCTTCGCAGGCTGGCGCAGCGGCGCCACGTGGGCGCCGGTGGCGGGGAGGCTGACGGCCCCCACAAAGCCCGCAGCCCCACGGGCTGTGGGGCCACGCAATCGGCTGCCAAAGAGCTTTCCAACGAGGCACGGCTTTCCCTCCTGGCTCTTCGGGCTTGGGAGTTGTCGTCAGAACCGCAGCCCTACAGGAAAATGATTCGCAAGCTGGCACGGCAGCGCCACGTGGGCACCGTTGGCGGCGAGGCTGACGGCCGCCGCAAAGCCCGCAGCCCCACGGGCTGTGGGGCCACGCGAGCGGCTGCCAAAGAGCTTTCCAACGAGGCACGGCTTTCCCTCCTGGGTCTTCGGGCGTGGGAGCTGTCGCCAGAGTCACGGCCCTACAGGAAAATGCTTCGCAGGCTGGCGCGGCTGCACCTGGTGGGCGCCGGTGGCGGGGAGGCTGACGGCCCCCACAAAGCCCGCAGCCCCACGGGCTGTGGGGCCACGCGAGCGGCTGCCAAAGAGCTTTCCAACGAGGCACGGCTTTCCCTCCTGGCTCTTCGGGCGTGGGAGCTGTCGCCAGAGCCGCGGCCCTACCGGAAAATGCTTTGCAGGCTGGCGCGGCTGTAGCTGGTGGGCGCCGGTGGCGGTGAGGCTGACGGCCGCCGCAAAGCCCGCAGCCCCACGGGCTGTGGGGCCACGCGAGCGGCTGCCAAAGAGCTTTCCAACGAGGCACGGCTTTCCCTCCTGGCTCTTCGTGCTTGGGAGCTGTCGCCAGAGTTGCGGCCCTACCGGAAAAAGCTTCGCAGGCTGGTGGGGCGGTGCCACGTGGGCGCCGGTGGCTCCGAGGCTGACGGCCGCCGCAAAGCCCGCAGCCGCACGGGCTGTTTCGCCAGGCGAGCGGCTGCCAAAGAGCTTTCCAACGAGGCATGGCTTTCCCTCCTGGCTCTTCGGGCTTGGGAGCTGTCGCCAGAGTTGCGGCCCTACCGGAAAATGCTTCGCAGGCTGGTGGGGCGGCGCCACGTGGGCGCCGGTGGCTCCGAGGCTGACAACCGCCGCAAAGCCCGCAGCCCCACGGGCTGTGGGGCCACGCGAGCGGCTGCCAAAGAGCTTTCCAACGAGGCACGGCTTTCCCTCCTGGCTCTTCGGGCTTGGGAGTTGTCGTCAGAGCCGCAGCCCTACCGGAAAATGCTCGCAGCCTGGTGAGGCGGCGACACATGGGCGCCGGTGGCAGCGAGGCTGACGGCCGCCGCAAAGCCCGCAGCCCCCCAGGCTGTTTCGCCAGGCGAGCGGCTGCCAAAGAGCTTTCCAACGAGGCATGGCTTTCCCTCCTCGCTCTTCGGGCGTGGGAGCTGTCGCCAGAGCCGCGGCCCTACAGGAAAATGCTTCGCAGGCTGGCGCGGCTGCACGTTGTGGGCGCCGGTGGCTCCGAGGCTGACGGCCGCCACAAAGCCCGCAGCCCCACGGGCTATGGGGCCACGCGATCGGCTGCCAAAGAGCTTTCCAACGAGGCACGGCTTTCCCTCCTGGCTCTTCGTGCTTGGGAGCTGTCGCCAGAGTTGCGGCCCTACCGGAAAATGCTTCGCAGGCTGGTGGGGCGGCGCCACGTAGGCGCCGGTGGCTCCGAGGCTGACGGCCGCCGCAAAGCCCGCAGCCCCACGGGCTGTTTCGCCAGGCGAGCGGCTGCCAAAGAGCTTTCCAACGAGGCATGGCTTTCCCTCCTGGCTCTTCGGGCGTGGGAGCTGTCGCCAGAGCCGCAGCCCTACAGGAAAATGCTTCGCAGGCTGGCGCGGCGGCGCCACGTGGGCGCCGGTGTCGCTGAGGCTGACGTCCGCCGGAAAGCCCGCAGCCCCACGGGCTGTGGGGCCACGCGAGCGGCTGCCAAAGAGCTTTCCAACGAGGCACGGCTTTCCCTCCTAGGTCTTCGGGCGTGGGAGCTGTCGCCAGAGCCGCGGCCCTACCGGAAAATGCTTCGCAGGCTGGCGCAGCGGCGCCACGTGGGCGCCGGTGGCAGCGAGGCTGACGGCCGCCGCAAAGCCCGCAGCCCCACAGGCTGTTTCGCCAGGCGAGCGGCTGCCAAAGAGCTTTCCAACGAGGCACGGCTTTCCCTCCTCGCTCTTAGGGCGTGGGAGCTGTCGCCAGAGCCGCGGCCCTACAGGAAAATGCTTCGCAGGCTGGCGCGGCTGCACCTGGTGGACGCCGGTGGCGGGGAGGCTGACGGCCGCCACAAAGCCCGCAGCCCCACGGGCTGTGGGGCCACGCGATCGGCTGCCAAAGAGCTTTCCAACGAGGCACGGCTTTCCCTCCTGGCTCTTCGTGCTTGGGAGCTGTCGCCAGAGTTGCGGCCCTACCGGAAAATACTTCGCAGGCTGGTGGGGCGGCGCCACGTGGGCGCCGGTGGCAGCGAGGCTGACGGCCGCCACAAAGCCCGCAGCCCCACGGGCTGTGGGGCCACGCGAGCAGCCGCCAAAGAGCTTTCCAAAGAGGCACGGCTTTCCCTCCTGGCTCTTCGGGCGTGGGAGCTGTTGTCAGAGCCGCAGCCCTACCGGAAAATGCTTCGCAAGCTGGCGCGGCAGCGCCACGTGGGCGCCGGTGGCGCCATGGCTGACGGCCGCCGCAAAGCCCGCAGCCCCACGGGCTGTGGGGCCACGCAAGAGGCTGCCAAAGAGCTTTCCAACGAGGCACGGCTTTCCCTCCTGGCTCTTCGGGCGTGGGAGCTGTCGCCAGAGCCGCGGCCCTACCGGAAAATGCTTTGCAGGCTGGCGCGGCTGTAGCTGGTGGGCGCCGGTGGCGGTGAGGCTGACGGCCGCCGCAAAGCCCGCAGCCCCACGGGCTGTGGGGCCACGCGAGCGGCTGCCAAAGAGCTTTCCAACGAGGCACGGCTTTCCCTCCTGGCTCTTCGTGCTTGGGAGCTGTCGCCAGAGTTGCAGCCCTACCGGAAAAAGCTTCGCAGGCTGGTGGGGCGGCGCCACGTGGGCGCCGGTGGCTCCGAGGCTGACGGCCGCCGCAAAGGCCGCAGCCACACGGGCTGTTTTGCCAGGCGAGCGGCTGCCAAAGAGCTTTCCAACGAGGCATGGCTTTCCCTCCTGGCTCTTCGGGCTTGGGAGCTGTCGCCAGAGTTGCGGCCCTACCGGAAAATGCTTCGCAGGCTGGTGGGGCGGCGCCACGTGGGCGCCGGTGGCTCCGAGGCTGACGGCCGCCGCAAAGCCCGCAGCCCCACGGGCTGTTTCGCCAGGCGAGCGGCTGCCAAAGAGCTTTCCAACGAGGCACGGCTTTCCCTCCTGGCTCTTCGGGCGTGGGAGCTGTCGCCAGAGCCGCAGCCCTACAGGAAAATGCTTCGCAGGCTAGCGCGGCGGCGCCACGTGGGCGCCGGTGTCGCTGAGGCTGACGTCCGCCGGAAAGCCCGCAGCCCCACGGGCTGTGGGGCCACGCGAGCGGCTGCCAAAGAGCTTTCCAACGAGGCACGGCTTTCCCTCCTAGGTCTTCGGGCGTGGGAGCTGTCGCCAGAGACGCGGCCCTACCGGAAAATGCTTCGCAGGCTGGCGCAGCGGCGCCACGTGGGCGCCGGTGGCAGCGAGGCTGACGGCCGCCGCAAAGCCCGCAGCCCCACAGGCTGTTTCGCCAGGCGAGCGGCTGTCAAAGAGCTTTCCAACGAGGCACGGTTTTCCCTCCTCGCTCTTAGGGCGTGGGAGCTGTCGCCAGAGCCGCGGCCCTACAGGAAAATGCTTCGCAGGCTGGCGCAGCTGCACCTGGTGGACGCCGGTAGCGGGGAGGCTGACGGCCGCCACAAAGCCCGCAGCCCCACGGGCTGTGGGGCCACGCGATCGGCTGCCAAAGAGCTTTCCAACGAGGCACGGCTTTCCCTCCTGGCTCTTCGTGCTTGGGAGCTGTCGCCAGAGTTGCGGCCCTACCGGAAAATGCTTCGCAGGCTGGTGGGGCGGCGCCACGTGGGCGCCGGTGGCAGCGAGGCTGACGGCCGCCACAAAGCCCGCAGCCCCACGGGCTGTGGGGCCACGCGAGTGTCCGCCAAAGAGCTTTCCAACGAGGCACGGCTTTCCCTCCTGGCTCTTCGGGCTTGGGAGCTGTCGTCAGAGCCGCAGCCCTACCGGAAAATGCTTCGCAAGCTGGCGCGGCAGCGCCACGTGGGCGCCGGTGGCGCCAAGGCTGACGGCCGCCGCAAAGCCCGCAGCCCCACGGGCTGTGGGGCCACGCAAGAGGCTGCCAAAGAGCTTTCCAACGAGGCACGGCTTTCCCTCCCTGCTCTTCGGGCGTGGGAGCTGTCTCCAGAGCCGCAGCCCTACCGGAAAATGCTTCGCAGGCTGGCGCGGCTGCACCTGGTGGGCGCCGGTGGCGCTGAGGCTGACGGCCGCCACAAAGCCCGCAGCCATACGGGCTGTGGGGCCACGCGAGCGGCTGCCGAAGAGCTTTCCAACGAGGCATGGCTTTCCCTCCCTGCTCTTCCGGCGTGGGAGCTGTCGCCAGAGCCGCAGCCCTACCGGAAAATGCTTCGCAGGCTGGTGCGGCGGTACCACGTGGGCGCCGGTGCCGGTGAGGCTGACGGCCGCCGCAAAGCCCGCAGCCCCACGGGCTGTTTCGCCAGGCGAGCGGCTGCCATAGAGCTTTCCAGCGAGGCACGGCTTTCCCTCCTGTCTCTTCGGGCGTGGGAGCTGTCGCCAGAGCCGCGGCCCTACCGGAAAATGCTTCGCAGGCTGGCGCGGCTGTAGCTGGTAGGCGCCGGTGGCGCTGAGGCTGACGGCCGCCGCAAAGCCCGCAGCCCCACGGGCTGTGGGGCCACGCGAGCGGCTGCCAAAGAGCTTTCCAACGAGGCACGGCTTTCCCTCCTGGCTCTTCGGGCGTGGGAACTGTCGCCAGAGCCGCGGCCCTACCGGAAAATGCTCTGCATGCTGGCGCGGCAGCGCCACGTGGGCGCCGGTGGCACCGAGGCTGACGGCCGCCGCAAAGCCCGCAGCCCCACGGGCTGTGGGGCCAGGCGAGCGGCTGCCAAAGAGCTTTCCAACGAGGCACGGCTTTCTCTCCTGATTCTTCGGGCGTGGGAGCTGGCGCCAGAGCCGCGGCCCTACTGGAAAATGCTTCGCAGGCTGGCGCGGCAGCGCCACGTGGACGCCGGTAGCGCCAAGGATGACGGCCGCTGCAAAGCCCGCAGCCACACGGGCTGTGGGGCCACGCGAGAGGCTGCCAAAGAGCTTTCCAACGAGGCACGGCTTTCCCTCCTGGCTCTTCGTGCTTGGGAGCTGTCGCCAGAGCCGTGGCCCTAACGGAAAATGCTTCACAGGCTGGTGGGGCGGCGCCACGTGGGCGCTGGTGGCTCCGAGGCTGACGGCCGCCGCAAAGACCGCAGCCCCACGGGCTGTGGGGCCACGCAAGCGGCTGCCAAAGAGCTTTCCAACGAGGCACGGCTTTCCCTCCTGGCTCTTCGGGCTTGGGAGTTGTCGTCAAAGCTGTGGCCCTACTGGAAAATGCTTCGCAAGCTGGCGCGGCGGCGCCACGTGGGCACCGGTGGCTCCGAGGCTGACGGCCGCCGCAAAGCCCGCAGCCCCACGGGCTGTGAGGCCACGCGAGCGGCTGCCAAAGAGCTTTCCAACGAGGCACGGCTTTCCCTCCTGGCTCTTCGGGCGTGGGAGCAGTCGCCAGAGCCGCGGCCCTACCGGAAAATGCTTCGCAGGCTGGCGCGGCTGCACCTGGTGGGCGCCGGTGGCGGGGAGGCTGACGGCCGCCACAAAGCCCGCAGCCCCACGGGCTGTGGGGCCACGCGAGCGGCTGCCAAAGAGCTTTCCAACGAGGCATGGCTTTCCCTCCTGGCTCTTCGTGATTGGGAGCTGTCGCCAGAGCCGCGGCCCTACCGCAAAATGCTTCGCAGGCTGGCGCGGCGGCACCACGTGGGCGCCGGTGGCTCCGAGGCTGACGGCCGCCGCAAAGCCCGCAGCCCCACGGGCTGTTTCGCCAGGCGAACGGCTGCTAAAGAGCTTTCCAACGAGGCACGGCTTTCCCTCCTGGCTCTTCGGGCTTGGGAGCTGTCGCCAGAGCCGCGGCCCTACAGGAAAATGCTTCGCAAGCTGGCGCGGCAGCGCCACGTAGGCGCCGGTGGCGGCGAGGCTGACGGCCGCCGCAAAGCCCGCAGCCCCACGGGCTGTGGGGCCACGCGAGCGGCTGCCAAAGAGCTTTCCAACAAGGCACGGCTTTCCCTCCTGGCTCTTCGGGCGTGGGAGCTGTCGCCAGAGCCGCGGCCCTACCGGAAAATGCTTCGCAGGCTTATGCGGCGGCGCCACGTGGGCGCCGGTGGCAGCGAGGCTGACGGCCGCCACAAAGCCCGCAGCCCCACGGGCTGTGGGGCCACGCGATCGGCTGCCAAAGAGCTTTCCAACGAGGCACGGCTTTCCCTCCTGGCTCTTCGTGCTTGGGAGCTGTCACCAAAGTTGCGGCCCTACCGGAAAATGCTTCGTAGGCTGGTGGGGCGGCGCCACGTGGGCACCGGTGGCTCCGAGGCTGACGGCCGCCGCAAAGCCCGCAGCCCCACGGGCTGTTTCGCCAGGCGAGCGGCTGCCAAAGAGCTTTCCAACGAGGCACGGCTTTCCCTCCTGGCTCTTCGGGCTTGGGAGCTGTCGTCAGAGCCGCGGCCCTACCGGACAATGCTTCGCAGGCTGGCGCAGCGGCGCCACGTGGGCGCCGGTGGGGCCGAGGCTGATGGCCGCCGCAAAGCCCGCAGCCCCACGGGCTGTGGGGCCACGCGAGCGGCTGCCAAAGAGCTTTCCAACGAGGCACGGCTTTCCCTCCTGGCTCTTCGTGCTTGGGAGCTGTCGCCAGAGTTGCGGCCCTACCGGAAAATGCTTCGCAGGCTGGTGGGGCGGCGCCACGTGGGCGCCGGTGGCTCCGAGGCTGACAACCGCCGCAAAGCCCGCAGCCACACGGGCTGTGGGGCCACGCGAGCGGCTGCCAAAGAGCTTTCCAACGAGGCATGGCTTTCCCTCCTGGCTCTTCGGGCGTGGGAGCTGTCGCCAGAGCTGCAGCCCTACCGGAAAATGCTTCGCAAGCTGGCGCGGCAGCGCCACGTAGGCGCCGGTGGCGCCGAGGCTGACGGCCGCGGCAAAGCCCGCAGCCCCACGGGCTGTGGGGCCACGCGAGCGGCTGCCAAAGAGCTTTCCAACGAGGCACAGCTTTCCCTCCTGGCTCTTCGGGCGTGGGAGCTGTCGCCAGAGTTGCGGCCCTACCGGAAAATGCTTCGCAGGCTGGTGGGGCGGCGCCACGTGGGCGCCGGTGGCTCCGAGGCTGACGGCCGCCGCAAAGCCCGCAGCCACACGGGCTCTTTCGCCAGGCGAGCGGCTGCCAAAGAGCTTTCCAACGAGGCATGGCTTTCCCTCCTGGCTCTTCGGGCTTGGGAGCTGTCGCCAGAGTTGTGGCCCTACCGGAAAATGCTTCGCAGGCTGGTGGGGCGGCGCCACGTGGGCGCCGGTGGCTCCGACACTGACAACCGCCGCAAAGCCTGCAGCCCCACGGGCTGTGAGGCCACGCGAGCTGCTGCCAAAGAGCTTTCCAACGAGGCACGGCTTTCCCTCCTGGGTCTTCGGGCGTGGGAGCTGTCGCCAGAGCCGCGGCCCTACCAGAAAAATGCTTCGCAGGCTGGCGCGGCTGCACCTGGTGGGCGCCGGTGGCGGGGAGGCTGACGGCCGCCACAAAGCCCGCAGCCCCACAGGCTGTTTCGCCAGGCGAGCGGCTGCCAAAGAGCTTTCCAACGAGGCACGGCTTTCCCTCCTGGCTCTTCGGGCGTGGGAGCTGTCGCCAGAGCCACGGCCCTACCAGAAAATGCTTCGCAGGCTGGCGCGGCTGTAGCGGGTGGGCGCCGGTGGCGCTGAGGCTGACGGCCGCCACAAAGCCCGCAACCCCACGGACTGTGGGGCCACGCGAGCTGCTGCCAAAGAGCTTTCCAACGAGGCATGGCTTTCCCTCCTGGCTCTTCGGGCGTGGGAGCTGTCGCCAGAGCCGCGGCCCTACCGGAAAATGCTTCGCAGGCTGGCGCAGCGGCGCCATGTGGGCGCCGGTGGCGTGGAGGCTGACGGCCGCCGCAAAGCCCGCAGCCCCACGGGCTGTTTCGCCAGGCGAGCGGCTGCCAAAGAGCTTTCCAGCGAGGCACGGCTTTCCCTCCTAGGTCTTTGGGCGTGGGAGCTGTCGCCAGAGCCGCGGCCCTACAGGAAAATGCTTCGCAGGCTGGCGCGGCTGCACCTGGTGGGCGCCGGTGGCGGGGAGGCTGACGGCCGCCACAAAGCCCGCAGCCCCACGGGCTGTGGGGCCACGCGATCGGCTGCCAAAGAGCTTTCCAACGAGGCACGGCTTTCCCTCCTGGCTCTTCGTGCTTGGGAGCTGTCGCCAGAGTTGCGGCCCTACCGGAAAATGCTTCGCAGGCTGGCGCGGCGGCGCCACGTGGGAGCCGGTGGCTCCGAGGCTGACGGCCGCCGCAAAGCCCGCAGCCCCACGGGCTGTTTCGCCAGGCGAGCGGCTGCCAAAGAGCTTTCCAACGAGGCATGGCTTTCCCTCCCTGCTCTTCGGGCGTGGGAGCTGTGGCCAGAGCCGCGGCCCTACAGGAAAATGCTTCGCAGGCTGGCGCGGCTGCACCTGGTGGGCGCCGGTGGCGGGAAGGCTGACGGTCGCCGCAAAGCCCGCAGCCCCACGGGCTGTGGGGCCACGCGAGCGGCTGCCAAAGAGCTTTCCAACGAGGCACGGCTTTCCCTCCTGGGTCTTCGGGCGTGGGAGCTGTCGCCAGAGCCGCGGCCCTACCGGAAAAAGCTCTGCATACTTGCGCGGTGGCGCCACATGGGCACCGTTGGCGGAGAGGCTGACGGCCGCCGCAAAGCCCGCAGCCCCACGGGCTGTGGGGCCACGGAAGAGGCTGCCAAAGAGCTTTCCAACGAGGCACGGCTTTCCCTCCTGGCTCTTCGGGCGTGGGAGCTGTCGCCAGAGCCGCGGCCCTACCGGAAAATGCTTCGCAGGCTGGCGCGGCGGTACCACGTGGGCGCCGGTGGCAGCGAGGCTGACGGCCGCCGCAAAGCCCGCAGCCCCACAGGCTGTTTCGCCAAACGAGCGGCTGCCAAAGAGCTTTCCAACGAGGCACGGCTTTCCCTCCTGGCTCTTCGGGCTTGGGAGCTGTCGTCAGAGCCGCGGCCCTACCGGACAATGCTTCGCAGGCTGGCGCAGCGGCGCCACGTGGGCGCCGGTGGCACCGAGGCTGATGGCCGCCGCAAAGCCCGCAGCCCCACGGGCTGTGGGGCCACGCGAGCGGCTGCCAAAGAGCTTTCCAACGAGGCATAACTTTCCTTCCTGGCTCTTCGGGCTTGGGAGTTGTCGTCAGAGCCGCAGCCCTACCAGAAAATGCTTCGCAAGCTGGCGCGGCAGCGCCACGTGGGCACCGTTGGTGGCGAGGCTGACGGCCGCCGCAAAGCCCGCAGCCACACGGGCTGTTTTGCCAGGCGAGCGGCTGCCAAAGAGCTTTCCAACGAGGCACGGCTTTCCCTCCTGGCTCTTCAGGCGTTGGAGCTGTCGCCAGAGTCGCGGCCCTACTGGAAAATGCTTCGCAGGCTGGCGCGGCTGCACCTGGTAAGCGCCGGTGGCGGAAAGGCTGATGGCCGCCGCAAAGCCCGCAGCCCCACGGGCTGTGGGGCCACGCTAGCGGCTGCCAAAGAGCTTTCCAACGAGGCACGGCTTTCCCTCCTGGCTCTTCGTGCTTGGGAGCTGTCGCCAGAGTTGCGGCCCTACCGGAAAATGCTTCGCAGGCTGGTGGGGCGGCGCCACGTGGGCGCCGGTGGCTCCGAGGCTGACAACCGCCGCAAAGCCCGCAGCCCCACGGGCTGTGGGGCCACGCGAGCGGCTGCCAAAGAGCTTTCCAACGAGGCATGGCTTTCCCTCCTGGCTCTTCGGGCGTGGGAGCTGTCGCCAGAGCTGCAGCCCTACCGGAAAATGCTTCGCAAGCTGGCGCGGCAGCGCCACGTAGGCGCCGGTGGCGCCGAGGCTGACGGCCGCGGCAAAGCCCGCAGCCCCACGGGCTGTGGGGCCACGCGAGCGGCTGCCAAAGAGCTTTCCAACGAGGCACGGCTTTCCCTCCTGGCTCTTCGGGCGTGGGAGCTGTCGTCAGAGCCGCGGCCCTACCGGAAAATGCTTCGCAGGCTGGTGGGGCGGCGCCACGTGGGCGCCGGTGGCTCCGAGGCTGACGGCCGCCGCAAAGCCCGCAGCCCCACGGGCTGTTTCACCAGGCGAGCGGCTGCCAAAGAGCTTTCCAACGAGGCACGGCTTTCCCTCCTGGCTCTTCGGGCGTGGGAGCTGTCGCCAGAGCCGCGGCCCTACAGGAAAATGCTTCGCAGGCTGGCGCGGCGGCGCCACGTGGGCGCCGGTGTCGCTGAGGCTGACGTCCGCCGCAAAGCCCGCAGCCCCACGGGCTGTGGGGCCACGCGAGCGGCTGCCAAAGAGCTTTCCAACGAGGCACGGCTTTCCCTCCTAGGTCTTCGGGCGTGGGAGCTGTCGCCAGAGACGCGGCCCTACCGGAAAATGCTTCGCAGGCTGGTGGGGCGGCGCCACGTGGGCGCCGGTGGCAGCGAGGCTGACGGCCGCCGCAAAGCCCGCAGCCCCACGGGCTGTGGGGCCACGCGACCGGCTGCCAAAGAGCTTTCCAACGAGGCATGGCTTTCCCTCCTGGCTCTTCGGGCGTGGGAGCTGTCGCCAGAGCCGCGGCCCTACCGGAAAATGCTTCGCAGGCTCGTGCGGCGGCGCCACGTGGGCGCCGGTGGCGCAAAGGCTGACGGCCGCCGCAAAGCCCGCAGCCCCACGGGCTGTGGGGCCACACGAGCGGCTGCCAAAGAGCTTTCCAACGAGACACGGCTTTCCCTCCTGGCTCTTCGTGCTTGGGAGCTGTCGTCAGAGCCGCGGCCCTACCGGAAAATGCTTCGCAGGCTGGTGGGGCGGCGCCACGTAGGCGCTGGTGGCTCCGAGGCTGACGGCCGCCGCAAAGCCCGCAGCCCCACGGGCTGTTTCGCCAGGCGAGCGGCTGCCAAAGAGCTTTCCAACGAGGCATGGCTTTCCCTCCCTGCTCTTCGGGCGTGAGAGCTGTCGCCAGAGCCGCAGCCCTACCGGAAAATGCTTCGCAGGCTGGTGCGGCGGTACCACGTGGGCGCCGGTGGCGCCGAGGCTGACGGCCGCCGCAAAGCCCGCAGCCCCACGGGCTGTGGGGCCACGCGAGCGGCTGCCAAAGAGCTTTCCAGCGAGGCATGGCTTTCCCTCCTGGCTCTTCCGGCGTGGGAGCTGTCGCCAGCGCCGCGGCCCTACCGGAAAATGGTTTGGAGGCTGGCGCGGCGGCACCACCTCGGGCTGCGGGCTTTCCTGCTGCCTTCAGAGTCTCACAGCCACCCTTTCCCACTTGGCACCACGCCAGCCTCTAGCATTTCTATTATTAAGTCAAGACAGTGTACGACTTAACATCATACAGAGCGCTACACATCAATACATGCTCAAATTAAGCATAGCCACTGGAAAAATTGGCAATACAGTGCCATCGTATGTTACCAAGTGTCACATCTCATTGAAGACAATGACAGAGCGATGCAACGTCAAGCGTAACACAGTACTGGGCCGTGCGAGGCAATACGCCGTCACAGAATCACCAATAGAGAAATTCACAACGGAGTGCGGTCTTACGATAGAATCTCTAAAGCCACCGTTAAGCCAGTGACAGGCGGTACAATGCCACACGTTACAGTATACAGGGCAGTACAACCCGATTCGCAGACAAATAAATTAGAGCAAATTACAAGACTCCCAATACAGTACAGTACAATGCCAGACCGTCTCAGATGTCGGTCAAGACAATGCCAGGGCAATGCAGTGCAAGACATAACGTTATACAGGTCAGTACAAGGCAATACGCAGTCAAATGAAGAACAGTAAACTACAATACCCAAACCACACTGGCAAACAATGGCAAACAATCCCACATGTCGGTCGAGACAATGACAACGCGAGACAGAACACCGTGCAGGGCAGCGCAAGGCAGTACACAGTCAAATAGAGAACAGCTGACCAGAAAACCCGCACTACGCTGCCGTACGATCTCAAAACATCTCGGATGGCAGTCAAGGCAATTACAGGGCAAGACAAAGCACTACGTCGCAGTACACAAGGCAGTACAAGGCAATACTCAGTCAAATAAATAACAGACAGTCACAAAATTCACAGTGCAGTGAATTCACATGGGTCAGATGGCAACCAAAAGAAGGACAGGGCAATACAAGGCGAGAGGTAACCCAATACGGGGCCGGACAAGGCAATATGCAGTTGTGGCGGGTGGAGCGATTCACTTCAGTCCTGAGAGAAGTAGAGAAACATTTAGAAGCATCAACACAGTGTTTCGACAAAGGCAGCAGTGAACGTAACATCCCTTTACCAGGTTCCGTGGCCACGTACCCCAGATCATTTATTGCACAGGGGCCAGGGTCAGACGAGCTGTTAGGGAGACCCTCCCGTCGAGCCACAACCCCCTTGCTTTCTAAACTCCTTCTTGAAGAGCAGTCTAAGTGCGGCTGGATCCAATTCCTAGCCCTGGACTTGGGCACCGGTTCACCTCTAAAGGATTGTATCCGCGCCATCAACCCTTTATATCACTGAGCTAAGGCTACGAGGTTTAGCGTGGTATTAGTCACTTACCGAGACTCTGTTGCGGCAAGGGATCTCTCAGCCTTGAGGAGCAGAACCTGAAGCAAGCGTCCCCGCTCAAGGGCACATCCTGGTGCCATGACAGACTATGACAGGCAATACTATGACAGGGCAATACAATGCGAGACGTAACTTTACACAGGGCAGTACAAGGCCAATACACAGTCAAATAGGGAATGACCGATCACAAAATTGATGCACGGTCAAATAGAGTACAACAGCCTAAGAAGCCCTCAATACAGTGCCTGTCAACGCCAGAATACATCAGATGGCTCGCAGCACGGTGAGAGGGCAATACGACGCAAGACTCAGGAAAATACAGGGCAGTACAAAGCAATACGTAGTCAAATATAGAACAGCCGATCAAAAACACCCTCAGTTCGGTGCGGTACAACCCCAGAGAGTGTAAAAGGACAGTTAAGACTATTTCATGGCAACACAACGCACAATGTAACACAATACAGGTTGCTACAACACGATACAGAATAATATAGGAAACAACCCATCAAAACGCCACAATACGGTGCAGTACGATCCCACACGGTCTCGGGTGGCAGTCAAAACAACTATAGGGCGACACGATCCAAGATGCAACATTACACGACAGAGCAGAACTGAAGACGCAGTCAACTAAATACCAACCAATTAGAAGAACCGCAATACAGTGCGGGAGAAAACAAAAATAAATGGAGATGCCAGTCAAGACAATGACAGAGCAATACAAGGCAAGAAATAACGCAATACAGGGCAGTACAGTGAAATACACGGTCAAATAAATAACTGATTAAGTATCCCGCAATACCGTGCGATGCAATGCCAAAACGCGTGAGACAGCAGTCGAGGCAGTGACAGAGCTATACAATGGAAGACGTAACAATGCAGGGCTGTACAACACCAAAATGTATCAGATGGCACTCAGAACAATAACATGGCGATACAATGCAAGCCGCAACACAATACAAGGTGGTAACAAGGCAATACACGGTCAAACACAGACTAACGAATAAAACCTGCACAATACGGATCGCTGCAATCCCAGAACATCTAAAGTGACAGTGAACGGAATGACGGGGCAGTACAATGCAAGATACAACACTAGACAGGGCAATACGCATTCAAATAACGCACAACCGATTAAAAAACCCACAATACACACCAGTACAATGCCGGAACAGATCAGATGGCAGTCCGGGCAAATAGAGGACAATACAATGCCAAACGTGATGCCATACAGGGCCGGACAAGGCAATACGCAGTTGTGGCAGGCCGAGCGGCTAACTTCGCTTCTAAGAGAGAAGCGGTGAAACATTCAGAAACATCAACACAGTGATTCTCCAAAGGCAGCAGCGCATGTGACGGCGCTTTACCAGATTCCATATGGCCACGCACCCCGGATTATTTACTGCCTAGGGGCCAGGGTCAGACAAGCTGTCAGGGAGACCCTCCCGTTGAGTCACGAGGCTCGGAAAGGACCCCCTTGCTTTCTAAACTCCTTCTCGGAGAGGAGTCTAGGTGCGGCTGGATCCAATTCCTAGCCCCGGACTTAGGCAACGGTTCACCTCTAAAGGATTGTATCTGCGCCATCGACCCTTTATATCACTGAGCTAAGGCTACAAGGTTTTGTATGCTATTAGTCACTTACTGAGAATCTGTTGCGGCAAGGCATCTCTATCTCGAGGAGCAGAACCTTAATTGAGCGTCCCTGCTCAAGGGGAGATCCTGGCACGGAGGCCCCTGCCATGCAGAAGTCAAAAGGCTCTTGGGCTGTCCACTATTTATGGGGTAAGCTAATTGACTTATAGTCACATCAGCACAGGAACAAGATATCTAGGTCCCCACTGTGTTGCCAACCATCCCCCAACTTCAAGTACCACTCAGAACAACTCCATGGATGATTGGGGCGCCAAAACGAAGGGGCGCCCGCACCACCCCAGCAGTCAAATAAGGAACAACCAATGGAACTTTCACAATAAATAAGTACAATCCCAGACAGTCCAAAGTAACAGCCAAGACAACGACAGACCAATACAGTGCAAGACCTAACATCACACAGAGCAGTAAAAGGCAACGCGCAGCCAAGTCAAGAACAGTTAAAATACCCATAATCCAGTGCAGCACTATGACACTGTCCCAAAACGCAGTCAAAACAACGACAGAGTAATGCAACACGAGCTGTAACACAATACAGGGCAGCACAAAGCAATACACAGTCACACAAAGAACAGCCAATTACAAAACCCACAACAGAACGCCCTACGATCTCAGGAAGTCTCAGAGGGCAGTCACGGCAAATACAGGGCAATACGGTGCAAGATAACACAATACAGGCCACTGCCAGCCAATACTCAGTCAAATAAATAACAAACAGTCAAAAAATTCACAATGCAGTGCACTACTATGACACCATGGGTCAGGTGGCAATCATGACAACGATAGGGCAATACAAGGCAAGACGTAACCCAACACGGGGCCGGACAAGGCAATATGCAGTTGTGGCAGGTGGAGCCATTCACTTCACTCCTAAGAGAAAAGTAGAGAAACATTCAGAAACATCAACACAGTGATTCTCCAAAGGCAGCAGTGCGCATGACGGCGCTTTATCAGGTTCCGTGGCCACGGACCCTGGATTATTTCCTGCCTAGGGGCCAGGGTCAGACGAGCTGTCAGGGAGACCCTCCCGTTGAGTCACGAGGCTCGGAAAGGACCCCCTTGCTTTCTAAACTCCTTCTCGGAGAGGAGTCTAGGTGCGGCTGGATCCAATTCCTAGCTCGGAAAGGACCCCCTTGCTTTCTAAACTCCTTCTCGGAGAGGAGTCTAGGTGCGGCTGGATCCCATCCTCACCCCGGACTTGGGCAACGGTTCACCTCTAAAGGATTATGTCTGTGCCGTCAACCCTTTACATGGCTCATAAAAAACAGCTGATGAAGGAAGTGACAATATGGTGGCCTACAACGGCAGAATAGATCAGATGACAATCAAGACAACAACAGAGCAATACAATGGAAGACGTAACACCACACGGGGCCGGACAAGGCAATACACAGCCACATCAGAACCCATGAGAGACACCACACTACAGTCCAGACCTAGGACAGATTCTCCAACGTGACCGTCAAGACGACAGGGCAATGCAATGCAAGATGTAACACAGGCCATATGCAGTTGTGGCGGGCGCAATGATAAAATTCACTCCTAAGAGAGAGGTAGAGAAACATTAACAAACATAACAGTGATTCACTAAAGGTAGCAGCGCACGTGATGGCACTTTACCAGATTGCACGGCCACGCACCCCGGGTCATTTACTGCCTCGGGGCCAGGGTCTGACACGCTGTCTGGGAGACCCTCCTGTTGAGTCACGAGGCTTGGAAAGGACCCCCTTGCTTTCTAAACTCCTTCTCCGAGAGGAGTCTAGGTGCGGCTGGATCCCATCCTCGCCCCGGACTTGGGCAACGGTTCACCTCTAAAGGATCATATCTGCGTGATCAAACCCTTTGTATCGCTCAGCCAAGATGGCAAAGTCTGGCATGCTGTTAGTCACTGACCCAGAATCTGTTGCGGCAAGGCTTCTCTCAACCTAGAGGAGCAGAACCTTAAGTGAGTGTCCCCGGGAAATGCTGGTGAACAGGCCGCTGCCTTGCAAGAAAGCTCCAAGGGCTCTTGGTCTGTCCGCTAGGTCTATAGCAAGCTAACTGACTCACAGTGTCTTGACTCTGGTGCCAGCCATCCCCCAAAGTTCAAGTGCCACTCGTAGTGACTCCTCCCGGTCGTTATAGCTCGAGCAGCAGCCCGGGGGAAAAAGGGGGGTGACATCGCAACAGCGGTCAAATACAGAACAACCGGTTAAAAATTGCACAATACAGTGCCAGAGACTCTAAAATAACTGGCAAGACAACGACAGGGCAACACCATGCAAGATCTAACCTTACACAGGGCAGTACAAGGCAACGTACAATCAAATGCAGAGCAGACAATGAAAGAATTGACGGTACAGTGCCACGCAATGGTAGAGTATATCAGATGTCGGTGACCACAATGACAGAGCAATACAAGGCAAGACGTAACGCGATACGGGGCCCTACCAGGCGACACAGTCAAGGACACAACAACCCATGAAAGAATTCACAACACAGCGCGGTCCTAGGACGGAACGTGTAAAATGACCGTCCAGACAGTGACAGGGCAATACAATGCAAGACACAACACCATACCAGGTGGTAACAAGGCAACATGCAGCCAAACGAAGAACAACCGATTAAGAAACCCAGCATACGTTCAACTGTAATACCAGAAAACATCAGAAGGCAGTCAAGACAACGACAGCACACTATAACATGAGAAGTAACACAATACACAGCAGTACAAGGCATTACACAGTCAAATAAAGAAGAACCCATTAAAAACCACACAATACAGTGCGGTGCGATGCCAGAGTAGATCAGAAGGCAGTCGAGACTATGACGGGGCAATATAATGCAAGATGTTACACAATACAGGGCGGTACAAGGCATTAGAAAGCCAGATGAAGAACAACCGATTAAAAAACCCGCAATACAGCATGGTACGAGGCCTGAACAGATCAGAAGGCAGTCAAGGCTACGACGGGGCAATATAACGTGAGACGTAACGCAATAGAGGGCGGTACAAGGCATTACACAGTCAAAGAACAACCATTTAAAAAAAAAAAAACCACGCCACACGGTGTGGTACGATGCCAGAATAGATCACAGAGCAATCAAGAGCGTGACGGGGCAACACGATGCGAAACCGATACTGAGTGAGGCGGAGCAATACTATTTCAAATATACAAGAACATAGTACGGAACCAAGTTCTTAAGCGTACGACACAAGACCATCTCAAATGGCAGTCAAGGAAGTTCCTGAGCAACGTAATCCCGATTTGCACAAAATGGTGCCATCAGGCACCATCGCGTCCGTCAACACTAAGTTGTACTGCAATATCCCCCGCATCACACGCGCCGTACCCTTCTGCTCACCTGCTCCGCATGGATTCCGGATTCGGACTTTGTGGCACTCTCTGGTTCTGGCACCTAAAACACCGAAGACACACAATATTACTGTTGAGCTTACGGGAAACCACCACCCCCATGTGCTACCTCTCTGCTACCCAGCTCACCTCCAACGCTCGTCCGGCTCCGGATGCCTGCGGCGCCTGCAAAACCAAAGACAAACACTCCCCTGAGCTCCCCAACGTGTCCACAACCGCCTCACTCGCTGGGACTACTCAGTGGGCGTGCAGCATCGCCCCTCTGACCCGGCGTGTCACACCAACCGAAGAAACGCACGCCGAGATACCGCCCAAAACCCTACCAAATTCTCATCTCCCGCTCCCTCACCTTGCCCGCCCATCCTCCCCCGAGGCGTGCAACCTGAAGGCTCGCAAACCACCCATAAAACCCAACCGACATGGGTTGCTTTACAACTTGGAAGTTGCTCCCTCTGAGGCAGATGTGATAAGGTCAGCAGCGGCGGGTGGGCTGAAGTGACTGACTCATCCCCATCCCCACATCCCACGTCATTCATTGCTTCAAAACTTCAAATTGGAAAGAACCAATACATACAGTACTCAGAGCCACATCTTCTCTCTAACACCACGTGCTGACCCACCTTCTTACGTCGCTCTCCTCCTCTACGCTGCCCCGACAAGCTTGTCCTGTTGCATCTGCAAGAACGACATCAGAGAAATCACCCTCAGGCAGAGCAATAGAGTCATAACAACAAAAGGTCTTGCACCTTTTCACAAATACCATCTAAGGTCCAAATACAACCGTACACAAAGAAAATTACAAAAAAAAAAATCCGCACCAAAACCAGCCGTACCCTCTTGGACATGAGCTCTTCTTCACTGCTGCTGTGTTGCCTTCCCAACATGCCTCTGCTCTTCCCGAACAAAACAGAAGAGGTGTCTACACAGCCTCCCGATGGCTACCCTGAGATAACTCTAACACCTTTGCCCCGATCTACTGGGATTCATGTACTACATATAGACTCTCCACATGATTCCGCCCACCCTGGACACTACGTGCCCAGGCAGGGCAGCCCCGAGCCAAACACTCACGGTTACGGACAGACACTACACGGAACGCTACGAACGACACGCCTCAAAGATGAGAGAAAACTCTCAGCAAGAAAGATGACACGGGGACCAAAGTCACCGTCGTGCAAGAAAATCTGTGGGATCGTGATGATGTCAACGTGAAGACGCTCTACGGAACCCCCTGAAGCAAACTGTAGAACGTGATGGTACGTAATAAGAATGGACTGTTGAGCCCGATAAGATGGACATGCAGGAAGTCTGGCTTCAAGACCTAAGAACGTAACGACGCAGGGAAGAACTCCCAGACGTGGAAGTGGGCCGTCCAGAAACTTCCGAGAGGCAAGATTGATGCACGCTTTAAGATGCTAACGCAAGAAGAGCGTCAGATGAATGATGCTACGCCCACAGGCCCAAGCAGTCGAGACCCTAAGGATGACGCCCAGGGCCCCACGTCGTGCTCCTGGAGCTCAAAGATGACCTCGAGACCCAAGAAGGGGCGAAGATACACAACACAGACCACATGAACGACATGACAACACGCACGGGCTGGAACTGCCCTGCCCGGGACACGCTAGCGTCACACTGAACAGTAAGCAACATCCTTTACCCTCCTAAATATGACTGTGCCCCGGGACAGCCCTCGCCACTACGCTAACGTCAAAGACCCCATTTTGCAATTGTCCACCTCGGCCCCTCTCCGGCGCCTGACTGTCAACTTAGCTTTTGGAGGGCCAGGCATCTGAATCCTTCTTCGATGCGGTCCGCAAAAACCAGCCATCCGATACATTTCCGCAGTCACCAGGTTCCTCCTCTTCCTCTGCAAAAGGAAAATAAAACATAATCCCAGAGGCCGCCACAGCACCAGCAATAAGCATCCTGAGAGGAGATGCCAACCTCTTCGACGACACGCTCAGCCTCCCGAATGCCGTGGCGTTCTGCTTGCCCGCTCTGCGCCGATTCCGGAGTCCGAGGCTGCAATGATAGTTATTCACAGCACCTAAGAGACCAAGAAACACAACATTACCACTGCGCTTCTGCCAAACCGCCACACCATCGACTCCCATCTTCTGTCTTCATTCACATGAGAAAAAAAAGTACCCAATTGTATTCACAGAGGCGCCAGTAACATCTTCCCTCTAATGCCACATGCCGAGCCACCTCCGTACAGCGCTCCTCTCGGCTCCCCTGCGTCACCCTGCACATCTCATCTCTCGGCATCTAAAGAGAGAAAAAAAAAAAATCCAACATTACCCCGATGCAGAGCGATAGCTTAATTCCAAAGGTCTTGTTTCTACTTTGGGACACTGTTCAATTAGATCCAACTACAGCCTGCCATCAAAAAAAAAAAAACACAGAAAAAGCCCACAAACATTATACCCCACACAAAGCAGCCTGAACATCTTTGAGATACTGCGTCCTTCACTGGCTGTGAACAGCCTCTCCGACTTGGCTCTGCTTATGCCAACACCCACTAATGAAACACCCACGCACCCAACCTACTGAGAGCAAATTAATTCCAGATGACTACCCAACCTTTGCCTCGGTCGCCACAGATCCACATATTAACTGTAGACTCTCGTCACTATTCTGCCTGCCCTGGACTCTACACACCCGGGCAGGGGGGCTCCGAGCCAGACACACACACAAGCACAGACCAACACTACACAAAACACTAAAAACAACGCACCTCAAGGATGAGAGAAAACTCTCAGCAAGAAGGATGACACCCGGACGGAAGTCACCGTCGGGAAGAAGACCTGGAGACCGTGGTGGTGATGTGAAGAGGCTCTATGGAAGCCCCTGAAACAGAGTGTAGGACATCATCATCTGTGATAAGAAGGGACTGTCAAGACTGATAAGATGTATGCGGGGGAAGCCTGGCTTCAAGACCTAAGAACGTAATGACATAGGGAAGAAGTCCCAGTTGTAGACGCGGGCCATCCGGAAACTTCCAAGACGCAAGACCAATGCAAGCTTTAAGCTTCTAACGCAAGACGACCAGCAGCCGAATGGTGCTATGCCCATGGGTGCAGGTGTTCGAGACCCTAGGGATGGCGCCTGAGGCGCCATGCCGTGCTCCTGGAGCTTAAAGACGACCTCGAGACCCGAGAAAGGTCTAAGACACAGAACACGGACCACACGAAAGACAACAACACACACAGGCTGGAACCACCCTGCCCGGGAATGCCGAACAGTAAGCCACATCCCTTACGTGCCTAAAGGAGACTGCCCTCCAGGACAAACCTCTCCCCTACGCCAACTTCAAAGACACCTTTTTGCAATTCTCAACCTCGTCCCCTCTCGAGCGCCAGTCTCTCAACTTAGCTTTTGGAGGGCCAGGGGTCCGAATCCATCCTTGAGGCACTCCACAGAAAACAGCCATCCAGTACGTTCCTGTGGTCACCAGCTTCCTCCTCTTCCTCTGCAAAAGGAAAAGAAAAAAAAAAAAACTTATCCCAAAAGCAGCCACAGCACCAGCAATAAGCATCCTGAGAGGAGATGCCAACCTCTTCCACAACACCCTCAGCCTCATGAACGCCGAGGCATTCTGCTCGCCCGCTCAGCGCCAATTCCAGAGTCTGACGCTGCGGCAACAGTTATTCACGGCACCTAAGATACCAAGAAACACAGCATTACCACTGCGCTACTGCCAAACCACCAGTCCCGTGCTCCTCCTCGATACTATCTGGCTCGCCTCAAATGCGAGAGCCTAGAGCACACCAGGCTCCGACGACACCCGAACCCATCTGCAAAACCTGTCCAAGAAGGACTCATGAACCCGGCTCCCTTTTCTAGCCCTCCCCCAGTGCCAAAACTTTAGAAACCCCTTCTCTTCTCCCTGAGCTGCCAGGGAAGGAGCCCCACTTCTTCCCCATAGATCCCACCCTTTATTTGCCAGCCCGAACACCCGGCGTTGGACACTTCTTGAGAGCCACTCTTCCCAGCCTCTCCCTGCGTCCCACCACCACCTCCTATCTTCTGTCTTCCCACGGACTCTGGGCTCTGCTGCAGACCCACAGAGTCAGTGAAGCCCTGATCTGACCTATACCAGGGGCCTGCCACAAGCCGCAAAGGCTCCAGGGACACGGCAAAACCCTGAGCACGGTGGGGGAAGGTGACAAGGCACCCCACATCCTGAAATACGTTATGCTTTATGGCCCTGCTGCTTTCCTGAGAAATGTGGAAACTCCATCTACAGCTGCAGACAAGGTGCTCACCCAGTCCCTGCAAAGTAATCTCATCATCTGCCCGATTGAGACAAATTCTATTGGCATCTTATCTGGGATACAGCAAAGCTAGTGGGGGAAAAAAAAAAAACACAAACAAGAAAGTTCCATCTTCAATACAGTCAGGGATTCCAGGAAAATGCGCCATGCCTGGAAGAGAGAAAACCATACCCTTAAACTATCTCACCGCCCCCTAAGACTCATTACCACGCGACTCACCTCAAAAACCACAAGGAAGAGAACCGGCACATGAGGCCGCTCTCTACTATACACGCTGCCAAACCTCACCTGGTCCTGAAGGTCTTGCCACCTCCAGCTTCTTACCTGCTATTCTCTAAATGGGATAACATCTCCACCCAAGGAGCTGAGCCGCCTCCAAAGCTGCAATCGACTGAAGGACAGGCAGAGCTCTGACCCTGGAGACACCTGGCAGCAGAACGAGCTGCCCCAGCAGAGGCTGTGGGTTATATACCCCGGGCCCCGCCCAACGCCCTTCCCACCAGCACCTGGGAAAGGGCCTGGCTGACCTCCACAAGGCATAGAGCCTGCCAGAGGAAAAGCTGCTCCTTTCCTCACAGGCCTGAGAAGTACAGCATGCAAAACACCAAAACGGAGAAAGCGACCCTTAGAGGAACGGACAATATGTGCTCTTTTATTACAACTACATCAACTGTGTCAGCAACAGGGCCCGGTAGGTAAGTAAACTTAATTAAACTTCTGCAGGGCGTAGACATAAAGAGAAAGACATCATCCTAACCTAAATAGGCCAGAAGATCATGAAGCACAATAACAATATTTTTATCAAGACTCAATGTGCTTTAGTTTCCTTGTAAAAGAAACCCCACAACGAGTCATACAGCATTTCTAGCAAGACGACGCATATTATCCGACTTCTGCCAGAACTGTGTTCTGGATCGGACCGACAGACAGAGTGCAAGCAGAGGCTTGTGCGCCGCCCGTAATGCAGTGGCTGAGAAAGAACCGAGGCTTGGGGCCGCCGCTCTCTTCGGCCGAGTCTGCTCCGGTGCCCTGTCTGTCATCATTGCTGTTGTGCCTTAGGCCATGCAGTAAAACAAGTGACACGTGCTCCCTTTTAACTTCTCTCCTGAGGCAGAAAAGAACAAGAGAGAGAGACTTAGGGACTGAAAGATAAACTGAACTGTAATGAAATCTTAACAGCAAAATAATACTGAGAAAAGACAACAGTAACAAGAAAACAATTAAATATATACAGGACATACACAACCCGATACAGAGCTCCCAGGATGACCGCTGCTTCACTGGCAAAGTCCGGAACCAGACTCCGTGACAGACCGGAACCAGACTCCGGACCTGGTTGCATAAATGCACGGATCGAGGTCAAAGGACAATGAACAGACAGAGGAGTCTTCAGAGGCCAGACAACAGGTACCGACCCCTTTGATCCCTCCGCTTTTATACTGAGCGTGATGAGGATGGGATGGAATACCCTATCAGTCAGATTCGGGTCACCGGTCCCGTCTACTCTTCACTATGGGTACAACCCCTCTACGCTTTTCTGCTTCCAACCCTCCAACAGGGCATATATAAAAGTTAGCTGGGCTGTGCTGTTGTAGGAATAAGTATAAGCAAGAGCCTCTCCGCACGGCATCCCTTCGCATTAAGTGTAAATATAAGTTCTTGGTGCTCTGAAGGCAGATACTACCTGAAAAATACGTCATTATTTTCAGAGAGTTCACTTCATTGGAAGAGACTTACCTGAAAAGTAAAGTGACTGCAAACAACACCAGTTCTGTTGTACCTCAGACCAGCACTTCCACACATGGCTACGTAACCTCACATTCACATGAAAAAAAGAAGAAGTGGCCAAATGTATTCATGGAGCCGCCGGTCACATCTTCCCTTTAAGACCTCGGGCTCAGCCACCTTTGTCCTGCACCCCCATCAGCTCCCCTGTGTATCCCTGGCCACCTCATCTCTCTGCATCTGAAAAAAAAGCAACACACCAACATCAAACATTACCCTAATGCAGAGCAGTAGCTTAATTCCAAAGGTCTTGTTTCTACTGGAGAACCCTGTTCACATAAGTCCAACTACAGCCTGTCATCCAAAGAAGAGACGCCTGCAAACATTACACCCCACACAATGCAGGTTTACCATCTTTGAGATACCGTCCCCTTCACTAGCCATGAACACCCTCTCCAACTTGTCTCCGCTTATGCCAGCGCCCGCTAATGAAACACCCGTCCACACAGCCTCTCGAAAGCTAATCAATTCGAGACGACTGAGCAACCTTTGCCTGGGTCTAGACAGATCCTCATATTCACTACAGACTGCCGTCTGTAAGTCCTGCCGTCTGAAAGTCCAAGACACAGAAGACAGAGCGCACAAACTACACAACCGAAGACACAGGCCAGAACTGCCCTGCCCAGCACACACTAGCTTTGTGCTGAAAAGTAACCCACTCCCTTTACCTACTCAGAGGAGACTGCTCCCGCATAGCCCTCTGCTCTAGCCTGACTTTAAAACTCCTCCCCGAAACTGTCAACCTTGGCCCCCCTCCAGCACCTGTCCCTCTACTTCGCTTTCAGAGGGCCAGTGGTCTGAATTCATCCTTGACAAAAAAAACCACAACAAACAGCTAACTGATGTGTTCCTGCAGTCACCATGTTCCTCTTCATCAGCAAAACAAAAAGAAATCACAGCTCCAGCAGTGACCACCATGACAGTAGATGCCAACCTCTTCCACAACACCCTCATCCTCAGAGGTGCCATGGCAATCCACTCACCTGCTTCACGTCGATTCCAGTCGGAGGCTGCAGCAACAATTATTTATGGCACCTAAGATAACTTTAGAAACTTTAGAAACCCCTTCTCTTCTCCTCAACCGTCAGGGAAGGAGCCTCACTTCTTCCTGACAGCTCCCATCCTGTATTTGCAACCCTGAACCCCCTACGCCGGCTGCTTCTCAGGAGCAGCTCTTCTGAGCTGTGCCCTGCGTTTGGCAGGCACCTCCTATCTTCTGTCTTCCCACAGACTCTGGGCTCTGCATCAGACCCACAAAACAAATAATGTCCTGACACAATCTATGAGGGGCCTGCTGCCCGCTGCAAAAACTCTAGGGACACCGTGGCACTCCATGGGCAACGGGGAAAGGTGATGAGCCATGCCATACCCTGAACGACGCTATGCCTTACGTCCCTGCTGCTTTCTTGAGAAATGCTGGTGCCATATATGCAGATGCATACAAAACGCTCACCCTAACCCCCATAAGATAATCTCATCATCAACCCAATTAAGAGAAACAATATCAGCAATTTACACAGCATACTGCAAAACTGGTGAAAAACCCACAGTTCTATCTTCAATAAAGTCAGAAATTCTAGGAAAATGCAGTGCTCCTAGAACAAAGAAAAGCATACTATTAAACCATCTGGGCACCCCCTAAACACTCATCACAAAGTTATGACCCGAAAAAAAAAGGAGCATACCAGTCAACTTTCTACCATACAGGCAGCTGGATGTTTACTGCTCCCGAAGGTCTCAGCTCAGCCTTCTCACCTCTGCCTCCCTAAATGCCGAAACACGCCTGCCCAAACAGCTGAGCCTGTCCCACAGCTGCAGCAAAGCGAGGGACCAGCAGAGCACCCACCCCACGGGGCCCAGCAGCAGAATGAGCTCCTGAGCCCGGGCTGGGGCTCATGTACCCCGGGCCCCGCCCACCGCCCTCAGGCCCCGCCCACCACCCTTCCCACAATCCCCTGGGAAAGGGGCAGGGCCAACCCCCAGAAGACGTGAAGGCGGGTGGCAGCGGGAGCAGCAGCTTCGCTTCTCCTGCCTTAAGTTCCCAGCAGGCGAAGCGCCTCCCCTTTTTATTTCCATTTGGGACTAACCTCTGGTGATTCTCTTACCGCTTTTGTGTGATTTCTGTCCAGTTGTTGCTGTGGAGAAGAGAGCTCTGCAGGGGTTGCATTATTTTTGCGATCTTCAGATATTTTTGTGGTTAACTGATAATCGTGTTTTATCGTTTTGGAAGGGTGTTGGAAGCATATGATTTCCAGAAGACTTATGAGCATTTACGGGCTCCTGGAGGACTAAAGTGCCACGGAGACGCGCATCGGAGGACTGAGGGGGCACTTCCGGGGTCCTGGAGGACCGCGGGGTCACGTAGATGGAAACCCGGAAAACTGCCGGGCACTGACGGGGCTGCGGTAACGCGTAAGAGCCGATGCGGAGGGGCCGATGGCCGCTCTGGAGGCCGGGCGGGCGGCACCGATGCCGCTCCAGGTGGCGCGGAGCTCGCCAGAGTCCCGGCGGTCCTGGTTCGCCCTCCGGCCGCCGCTCTCTTGAGACTGCGGCCGGACGGGCCTCCGCGAAGCCGCGCCTGCGCACGAGCTGCGGAATCACAGAACCCTTCGAGACAGAGGTTTTTATTTTGAACTTTTACATACATAATTTATATATATGTACATTTCTCATTCCCTATTTCAACGCCTCCTACCCATAGTTGCAGGTTTTCACATTTTTTAATGCATCCCAAGGATTTTCAGACATTCTGGGGCCGCGACCCACTTCTTTTGGGGGGGCAACTCCACGTAACCCCCCACCATCTCCCACTCACCTGCTCCTCTGCTGCGTCATCGCTGCCCCAGTGACATCGGGGTGCCCCAAATGACACCATCACCCCCCAAGACACACACACACAGACACCCTTCTATTCACCCCAAAAAAAGGCTCAAAACGCTCAGACCCAGGGCTGGCCCCTTCTCCCCAGGGGGGCTCCGCCACCGGCTGCAAACCTGGGCTGGGGCATCTCTCGAGCAGCACGAGACGCCTACGACGAGGCACCTGGAAAACAAAAATCCCCAATTATAGCTCAGCATCCCAAAAAACCAGCACAGAAGAGAGCAGAGGAATTCCGTCAGACGGAGGGACGGGACAGGAGCTGGGGAAACAGCTCAGCTCGAAATACAGCACAGCCTTCAAAAGCCAGCGCCATCTGAACTCTTAAAAGTCAGGATTAAGACTAATCAGTGCCATTTTGAACACGTTCTTAGCGTAAGGGCGAACCCTCCGGCTGGTGCTGGGAAACACCTGGCCCTTTCCCTTTCCCTGAGAAGGTGTGCATGAAGTTTACATCCACCCAGTGAAAATACTTACCCTGTGAAAGTACTTGGCTTTCCTTCGGCGCTAATTTAACTTGCACAGCTGTGAACGGATACTATTAAACTATCCGTCTCCAAAATACACAGCTATGATTTGACCACGGGGGGGTTTTTGTGTGCTACACGAGGAGGAGGAGGGACATCGGTGCAGCGGCGCTGCCCGAGAGAGACACTACTGGCTGCCGGGAAAAGGCGGCACTGAAAGCCAGACAGAAGTAAAGTACTTCAGAGCACTCTGCCAAAAAAACGGGGGGAAAACCGCGTAACATTCAGTTGTCTCTCCTTTTAAACATTTCGAACAAATACCTAACTGCCCAGGGACACCTCATAAATTGTACACTACAGCCATTTAGGCGGCTGCAGTTTAAACTACGCAAGTCAGTTTGTCGATTATACAACTCTCACTTTTTTTTTTTTAGCTTCATTTAACATAGAAAAATCAGTGAGAGAAAAAACTCCTCCAAATGGTTTCACTTCTGGGGGCGGGGAATCAAATCGCCGGCGCCGCGATCCGTAGGGCTACCAAACAGGAGCGGCAGATTCGCGAATGCTTTTGGCTGTGCTGAAGGCGCAGAGGAACGCGTTTTTATGGTATCTCGACTGTTCCAACCGAGAACCCAAAGGCCGGCGATGCCAGCAACTGGGGGGAGACGCGCAGCACTTGGGCCTGCGGAAGGAAATGAACTTCCTCCCGAGGTTACAGAAAAAGGACATTGTTGAAGCCGTAACTCACCAAAACCACAACCAAAACCACAGGATTCGCCGTCACGAGTTAAACGCTGCTGATGCTTCACGGCAAAGCCTGGAGAACGCAGAGAGGCGATGCCCGTTTGTCCCGTTTTGTCCATGTCTCCTCTTTGACCTCAATCGCCTTTAGGACAGATGCCAGTATCTCAGTGAGGTTTTCGAGTACCGCTGTGAAATATTTTAAAGACTTATTGACTGAGAAAGCATAAAGTTTTTATCGTGAAAGCAAAGCCTGCTTCTTCTGGACATGTGAACTCTTACAAACAGTTCCTTCCCTCTTCTAGTACAGAATTATTTTCACAGTATCGTTTGACAGTGAGCACCCAGAAAGAGAAGAATATGCTTTCAGGAAGAGAAAAATAAATGGAGGGAAGTAAGCTTTGCAGAGGCGTAACGTGCTCCAGGACAGACTTTATTTTGGTTTTAGGATTGTGAGGGACGGACTGTAAATTCCCTGCCGAGGGGCAGGAGCCCCTCCAAGCCTTCAGTGGAACGCCTCAAACACTCGCAAGGAAATAAATAACGCAGGCCTGGCCTTCAAACAGCTGATGAGGCTCACACTTCTGGCGGCTGAAAGTGTGGGAGAACTGTCTTGTGAAGACAGGTCGGTTCTGCCACTCGTGCCGTGAGCTCGCTCGTTCTCAGTTCTCGAGGCCGTTGTGTCCCATGAGTGACCTTTGCTTCATTATCCGCGAAACGCACGTGAAAGCGCACGCCCTGCATGTGCTAATGAAGATTACAGAGATCACGCTAAACATGTGTGACCATGGCACTCGTCTCTCCACCCAAATCATGGCACACGTCACCGGGGAGAAGGGAGAAACCTGAGCTGAGCCCGTCCTCAGCCAGGAGGGCGGACCGTGCTGATTCAGCAAACGTAAAAGGGGAAAATAAGTGCCCCGAGGGAACAAAAAAGAAACAAAAGAAATAGATAGTGCCTGGGAAGATTCTTCCCAAGAAAGAAGAAGATTATGCCTGGGAAGAATCCCTGAAAAAGACGCTGGAACCAGGACCCGCGATCTCTTTATCTCTGTCTTTTTCTCTGTCTTTTCCTCTCTCTGTCCCTCAGTTTCTCTTTTCTCTTGGAATTGTTAAGTAACAGTTAGAGCTGTGAAGTGATGACCTTAAGATGACCTTAAGTACGACCTTAAGCACCGCTTGCCATAAGTTGTCCTACACCTGGTGTTAACTAACACAATGTACACCCCAACACCTGCCATAATTTTTTATATACCTAACCAATTATCGTGGGCTTGTTAAGATCTATACTAACCATTTTGGTAAGCTAATAAATGTTTCTGTATGGACCTTGAGATTTATCTCACCTTAGTCCGTGCCGCTGAGAATTTACAAATCTGAAGTCACTTACCCTCCCCTCTTTCCTGACAGCGGGAAGCGACAAGGATTTTGTTAAAATATTTCACAGAAAAACTATAGGAGGAGCGCTGGCACATCCTTCCCGTTAACTTCAGAGTCCACACTACAAGTACCTCAGGAAAAAAGCAGACGCGCATCGCAGACGCACCTCGTACTCGCAGAGCACTCCGGATTCTTTCCGTCTGTCCTGTACCATCACGGCAGAAGGAAGGGCGACCACGGAGAAACGCTGGCAGCTGGAATTCTGCCAAGACAGGAAAAAAACTTCTGGCGTAAAGCTAGGTGGCAATCTAAAGCGTCCTTCTTTCGTGAAGGTCTGTGAAGACTGCAGCCAACGGAGGCTCCTGACGAGTGGGACACGGCCCCAAAGCCTGGGACTCACCGCAGCTCCTGCTTTCAGCGCTGCCCACAGAATTTTCCAGTTCAGGTGCCTCTCTCTTTCTCTGTCCCTTCCTCTTCTGCAGCGCTGGTCACTTGACCATCCTCCACCTAAGAGAACACAGCGGTGTCTTACAGCTCTTGCGATATGAAGCTTCCCAGATGTGCAGCCTTGCACGCACACAACCCTTCCCCATGGCCATACCGTGATTTTGGATACGCGTACGGACCCTGCGGTACATATCAGCAATCTGGTCTGCTGAGGACAACTCAGAGGGGACCCTTCCTCACCCAGAAATGCTTGGCTGTCTCTTCCCTGCCGCAGGAAGCACCTTCTGGCTCAATCACCTTGATGTTGTTCTCTGGCTGTTTCACGTTTTTCAAGCATCTTAAGCTTCACCCGCAGCAGCTCCTGTTCAAAGCCAGTAAACGTCCACCAGTCCCAGGTCGCCCACACCAGGAGGGAGAACGGGGCTGAACGGAGACAGCCCAGGCAAGTCTGTGGCAAAGGCAGCCCACGACAACCCCGGGGAGGAGCGGACAACCGCGGCCTCCGGGAGAGAAAGAGAAGGGGCAGCAGTTCCCCGACCACTCGCCCCAGCGGGAGCCCCCCCTGCAGCAGGAGCTCCTGGAGACGCTGCTTTCCCCACCCGGATGCTCCTGGCACCTGCATCGAGAGGCGACCAAGCGCAGCCAGGGGCGGCCGCCGCTGTCGGGAACAGGACGGGGGGAGGACATCTGCCGGCAGTGCCTCGGCTGGGGAGGAGGGCCGGGGCCCGTCTCCTCGCAAAGGAACAGGGAGCGGGGGTGCTGCGGGCCCGGGAGCGGGGGGACGCGGCCCGGGAGCAGGGGGGGGCCGGCCCGGGAGCCCGGGGACGCGGGGGGAGAACCGTCCCGATGGGGGGGTACGCGAGGGAGGGAGGGAGGGGGGGTCCAAGCCGGAGGACGCGGCGGGGGGGGCCGGGGCCGGGGCCGGCCTGGGAGCCAGGGGACGGGACGCGGGGGGGGAACCGTCCCGGGAGCGGGGGGGTCCGAGCCGGAGGACGCAGGGGGGGTCCGAGCCGGAGGACGGGGGGGGTGGGGCCGGGGCCGGGCTGGGAGCCCGGGGACGCGGGGCGGGGACGCGGGGAGGGGGGGAACCGTCCCGGGAGCGGGGGGGGGTCCGTCCCGGGAGCGGGGACCGCCTACCATCCTCCCGCCCGACGGAAACGCGACCGGCAGACGCCGCTCCCCACGTGACCACCCGGAAGTAACGTACCGGAAAATACTTCGCAGGCTGGCGTGGCGGCGCGACGTGGGCGCCGGTGGCTCCGAGGCTGACGGCCGCCGCAAAGCCCGCAGCCCCACGGGCTGTTTCGCCAGGCGAGCGGCTGCCAAAGAGCTTTCCAACGAGGCACGGCTTTCCCTCCTGGCTCTTCGGGCGTGGGAGCTGTCGCCAGAGCCGCGGCCCTACAGGAAAATGCTTCGCAGGCTGGCGCAGCGGCGCCACGTGGGCGCCGGTGGCAGGGAGGCTGACGGTCGCCGCATAGCCCGCAGCCCCATGGGCTGTGGGGCCACGCGAGCGGCCGCCAAAGAGCTTTCCAACGAGGCACGGCTTTCCCTCCTGGCTCTTCGGGCGTGGGAGCTGTCGCCAGAGCCACGGCCCTACCGGAAAATGCTTCGCAGGCTGGCGCGGCTGCACCTGGTGGGTGCCGGTGGCTCCGAGGCTGACGGCCGCCGCAAAGCCCGCAGCCCCACAGGCTGTTTCGCCAGGCGAGCGGCCGCCAAAGAGCTTTCCAACGAGGCATGGCTTTCCCTCCTGGCTCTTCGTGCTTGGGAGCTGTCGCCAGAGTTGCGGCCCTACCGGAAAATGCTTCGCAAGCTGGCGCGGCGGCGCCATGTGGGCGCCGGTGGCGCCGAGGCTGACGGCCGCCACAAAGCCCGCAGCCCCACAGGCTGTGGGGCCACGCGAGCGGCTGCCAAAGAGCTTTCCAAAGAGGCACGGCTTTCCCTCCTGGCTCTTCGGGCGTGGGAGCTGTCGCCAGAGCCGCAGCCCTACAGGAAAATGCTTCGCAGGCTGGCGCGGCTGCACCTGGTGGGTGCCGTTGGCTCCGAGGCTGACGGCCGCCGCAAAGCCCGCAGCCCCACAGGCTGTTTCGCCAGGCGAGCGGCTGCCAAAGAGCTTTCCAACGAGGCACGGCTTTCCCTCCTGGCTCTTCGGGCGTGGGAGCTGTCGCCAGAGCCACGGCCCTACCGGAAAATGCTTCGCAGGCTGGCGCGGCTGCACCTGGTGGGTGCCGGTGGCTCCGAGGCTGACGGCCGCCGCAAAGCCCGCAGCCCCACAGGCTGTTTCGCCAGGCGAGCGGCCGCCAAAGAGCTTTCCAACGAGGCACGGCTTTCCCTCCTGGCTCTTCGGGCTTGGGAGCTGTCGCCAGAGCCGCGGCCCTACCGGAAAACGCTTCGCAGGCTGGCGCAGCGGCGCCACGTGGGCGCCGGTGGCGGCGAGGCTGACGGCCGCCGCAGAGCCCGCAGCCCCATGGGCTGTGGGGCCACGCGAGCGGCTGCCAAAGAGCTTTCAAACGAGGCATGGCTTTCCCTCCTGGCTCTTCGGGCTTGGGAGTTGTCGTCAGAGCCGCAGCCGTACCGGAAAATGCTTCGCAAGCTGGCACGGCAGCGCCACGTGGGCACCGTTGGCGGCGAGGCTGACGGCCGCCGCAAAGCCCGCAGCCACACGGGCTGTGGGGCCACATGAGCGGCTGCCAAAGAGCTTTCCAGCGAGGCACGACTTTCCCTCCTGGCTCTTCGGGCGTGGGAGCTGTCGCCAGAGCCGCGGCCCTACCGGAAAATGCTTCGCAGCCTGGTGAGGCGGTGACACATGGGCGCCGGTGGCAGCGAGGCTGACGGCTGACGGCCGCCGCAAAGCCCGCAGCCCCACAGGCTGTTTCGCCAGGCGAGCGGCTGCCAAAGAGCTTTCCAACGAGGCACGGCTTTCCCTCCTGGCTCTTCGGGCGTGGGAGCTGTCGCCAGAGCCGCGGCCCTACAGGAAAATGCTTCGCAGGCTGGCGCGGCTGCACCTGGTGGGCGCCGGTGGCGCCAAGGATGACGGCCGCCACAAAGCCCGCAGCCCCACGGGCTGTGGGGCCACGCGAGAGGCTGCCAAAGAGCTTTCCAACGAGGCACGGCTTTCCCTCCTGGCTCTTCGTGCTTGGGAGCTGTCGCCAGAGTTGCGGCCCTACCGGAAAATGCTTCACAGGCTGGTGGGGCGGAGCCACGTGGGCGCCGGTGGCTCCGAGGCTGACGGCCGCCGCAAAGCCCGCAGCCCCACGGGCTGTTTCGCCAGGCGAGCGGCTGCCAAAGAGCTTTCCAACGAGGCACGGCTTTCCCTCCTGGCTCTTCGTGCTTGGGAGCTGTCGCCAGAGTTGCGGCCCTACCGGAAAATGCTTCGCAAGCTGGCGCGGCGGCGCCATGTGGGCGCCGGTGGCGCCGAGGCTGACGGCCGCCACAAAGCCCGCAGCCCCACAGGCTGTGGGGCCACGCGAGCGGCTGCCAAAGAGCTTTCCAAAGAGGCACGGCTTTCCCTCCTGGCTCTTCGGGCGTGGGAGCTGTCGCCAGAGCCGCAGCCCTACAGGAAAATGCTTCGCAGGCTGGCGCGGCGGCGCCACGTGGGCGTCGGTGTCGCTGAGGCTGACGTCCGCCGGAAAGCCCGCAGCCCCACGGGCTGTGGGGCCACGCGAGAGGCTGCCAAAGAGCTTTCCAACGAGGCATGGCTTTCCCTCCTGGCTCTTCGGGCGTGGGAGCTGTCGCCAGAGCCGCGGCCCTACCGGAAAATGCTTCGCAGGCTGGCGCGGCGGCGCCACGTGGGCGCCGGTGGCACCGAGGCTGACGGCCGCCGCAAAGCCCGCAGCCCCACGGGCTGTGGGGCCACGCGATCGGCTGCCAAAGAGCTTTCCAGCAGGCACGACTTTCCCTCCTGGCTCTTCGGGCGTGGGAGCTGTCGTCAGAGCCGCGGGCCTACCGGAAAATGCTTCGCAGGCTGGCGCAGCGGCGCCACGTGGGCGCCGGTGGCAGCGAGGCTGACGGCCGCCGCAAAGCCCGCAGCCCCACAGGCTGTTTCGCGAGGCGAGCGGCTGCCAAAGAGCTTTCCAACGAGGCACGGCTTTCCCTCCTGGCTCTTCGGGTGTGGGAGCTGTCGCCAGAGCCGCGGCCCTACAGGAAAATGCTTCGCAGGCTGGCGCAGCGGCGCCACGTGGGCGCCGGTGGCAGGGAGGCTGACGGTCGCCGCATAGCCCGCAGCCCCATGGGCTGTGGGGCCACGCGAGCGGCCGCCAAAGAGCTTTCCAACGAGGCACGGCTTTCCCTCCTGGCTCTTCGGGCGTGGGAGCTGTCGCCAGAGCCACGGCCCTACCGGAAAATGCTTCGCAGGCTGGCGCGGCTGCACCTGGTGGGTGCCGTTGGCTCCGAGGCTGACGGCCGCCGCAAAGCCCGCAGCCCCACAGGCTGTTTCGCCAGGCGAGCGGCTGCCAAAGAGCTTTCCAACGAGGCACGGCTTTCCCTCCTGGCTCTTCGGGCGTGGGAGCTGTCGCCAGAGCCACGGCCCTACCGGAAAATGCTTCGCAGGCTGGCGCGGCTGCACCTGGTGGGTGCCGGTGGCTCCGAGGCTGACGGCCGCCGCAAAGCCCGCAGCCCCACAGGCTGTTTCGCCAGGCGAGCGGCCGCCAAAGAGCTTTCCAACGAGGCACGGCTTTCCCTCCTGGCTCTTCGGGCTTGGGAGCTGTCGCCAGAGCCGCGGCCCTACCGGAAAACGCTTCGCAGGCTGGCGCAGCAGCGCCACGTGGGCGCCGGTGGCGGCGAGGCTGACGGCCGCCGCAGAGCCCGCAGCCCCATGGGCTGTGGGGCCACGCGAGCGGCTGCCAAAGAGCTTTCCAACGAGGCACGGCTTTCCCTCCTGGCTCTTCGGGCTTGGGAGTTGTCGTCAGAGCCGCAGCCGTACCGGAAAATGCTTCGCAAGCTGGCACGGCAGCGCCACGTGGGCACCGTTGGCGGCGAGGCTGACGGCCGCCGCAAAGCCCGCAGCCACACGGGCTGTGGGGCCACATGAGCGGCTGCCAAAGAGCTTTCCAGCGAGGCACGACTTTCCCTCCTGGCTCTTCGGGCGTGGGAGCTGTCGCCAGAGCCGCGGCCCTACCGGAAAATGCTTCGCAGCCTGGTGAGGCGGTGACACATGGGCGCCGGTGGCAGCGAGGCTGACGGCCGCCGCAAAGCCCGCAGCCCCACAGGCTGTTTCGCCAGGCGAGCGGCTGCCAAAGAGCTTTCCAACGAGGCACGGCTTTCCCTCCTGGCTCTTCGGGCGTGGGAGCTGTCGCCAGAGCCGCGGCCCTACAGGAAAATGCTTCGCAGGCTGGCGCGGCTGCACCTGGTGGGCGCCGGTGGCGGGGAGGCTGACGGCCGCCACAAAGCCCGCAGCCCCACGGGCTGTGGGGCCACGCGATCGGCTGCCAAAGAGCTTTCCAACGAGGCACGGCTTTCCCTCCTGGCTCTTCGTGCTTGGGAGCTGTCGCCAGAGTTGCGGCCCTACCGGAAAATGCTTCACAGGCTGGTGGGGCGGAGCCACGTGGGCGCCGGTGGCTCCGAGGCTGACGGCCGCGGCAAAGCCCGCAGCCCCACGGGCTGTTTCGCCAGGCGAGCGGCTGCCAAAGAGCTTTCCAACGAGGCATGGCTTTCCCTCCTGGCTCTTCGGGCGTGGGAGCTGTCGCCAGAGCCGCAGCCCTACAGGAAAATGCTTCGCAGGCTGGCGCGGCGGCGCCACGTGGGCGCCGGTGTCGCTGAGGCTGACGTCCGCCGGAAAGCCCGCAGCCCCACGGGCTGTGGGGCCACGCGAGCGGCTGCCAAAGAGGTTTCCAACGAGGCACGGCTTTCCCTCCTGGCTCTTCGGGCGTGGGAGCTGTCGTCAGAGCCGCGGCCCTACCGGAAAATGCTTCGCAGGCTGGCGCGGCTGCACCTGGTGGGCGCCAGTGGCGGGGAGGCTGACGGCCGCCACAAAGCCCGCAGCCCCACGGGCTGTGGGGCCACGCAAGAGGCTGCCAAAGAGCTTTCCAACGAGGCATGGCTTTCCCTCCTGGCTCTTCGGGCGTGGGAGCTGTCGCCAGAGCCGCGGCCCTACCGGAAAATGCTTCGCAGGCTCGTGCGGCGGCGCCACGTGGGCGCGGGTGGCGCAAAGGCTGACGGCCGCCGCAAAGCCCGCAGCCCCACGGGCTGTGAGGCCACGCGAGCGGCTGCCAAAGAGCTTTCCAACGAGGCACGGCTTTCCCTCCTGGCTCTTCGGGCGTGGGAGCTGTCGCCAGAGTCGCGGCCCTACAGGAAAATGCTTCCCAGGCTGGCGCGGCTGCACCTGGTGGGCGCCAGTGGCGGGGAGGCTGACTGCCCCCACAAAGCCCGCAGCCCCACGGGCTGTGGGGCCACGCGAGCGGCTGCCAAAGAGCTTTCCAACGAGGCACGGCTTTCCCTCCTGGCTCTTCGGGCGTGGGAGCTGTCGCCAGAGCCGCGGCCCTACCGGAAAATGCTTCGCAGGCTGGCGCGGCTGTAGCTGGTGGGCGCCGGTGGCGGTGAGGCTGACGGCCGCCGCAAAGCCCGCAGCCCCACGGGCTGTGGGGCCACGCGAGCGGCTGCCAAAGAGCTTTCCAACGAGGCACGGCTTTCCCTCCTGGCTCTTCGTGCTTGGGAGCTGTCGCCAGAGTTGCGGCCCTACCGGAAAATGCTTCGCAGCCTGGTGAGGCGGCGACACATGGGCGCCGGTGGCAGCGAGGCTGACGGCCGCCGCAAAGCCCGCAGCCCCACAGGCTGTTTCGCCAGGCGAGCGGCTGCCAAAGAGCTTTCCAACGAGGCACGGCTTTCCCTCCTCGCTTTTCGGGCGTGGGAGCTGTCGCCAGAGCCGCAGCCCTACAGGAAAATGCTTCGCAGGCTGGCGCGGCTGCACCTGGTGGGCGCCGGTGGCTCCGAGGCTGACGGCCGCCACAAAGCCCGCAGCCCCACGGGCTGTGGGGCCACGCGATCGGCTGCCAAAGAGCTTTCCAACGAGGCACGGCTTTCCCTCCTGGCTCTTCGGGCGTGGGAGCTGTCGCCAGAGAAACGGCCCTACCGGAAAATGCTTCGCAGGCTGGCGCGGCTGCACCTGGTGGGTGCCGGTGGCTCCGAGGCTGACGGCCGCCGCAAAGCCCGCAGCCCCACAGGCTGTTTCGCCAGGCGAGCGGCCGCCAAAGAGCTTTCCAACGAGGCACGGCTTTCCCTCCTGGCTCTTCGGGCTTGGGAGCTGTCGTCAGAGCCGCAGCCCTACCGGAAAATGCTTCGCAAGCTGGCGCGGCAGCACCACGTGGGCGCCGGTGGCGCCGAGGCTGACGGCCGCCGCAAAGCCCGCAGCCCCACGGGCTGTGGGGCCACGCGAGCGGCGGCCAAAGAGCTTTCCAACGAGGCATGGCTTTTCCTCCTGGCTCTTCGGGCGTGGGAGCTGTTGCCAGAGCCGCGGCCCTACCGGAAAACGCTTCGCAGGCTGGCGCAGCGGCGCCACGTGGGCGCCGGTGGCGGCGAGGCTGACGGCCGCCGCAGAGCCCGCAGCCCCATGGGCTGTGGGGCCACGCGAGCGGCTGCCAAAGAGCTTTCCAACGAGGCATGGCTTTCCCTCCTAGCTCTTCGGGCTTGGGAGTTGTCGTCAGAGCCGCAGCCCTACCGGAAAATGCTTCGCAGGCTGGCGCAGCGGCGCCACGTGGGCGCCGGTGGCAGGGAGGCTGACGGCCGCCACAAAGCCCGCAGCCCCACGGGCTGTGGGGCCACGCGATTGGCTGCCAAAGAGCTTTCCAACGAGGCACGGCTTTCCCTCCTGGCTCTTCGGGCGTGGGAGCTGTCGCCAGAGACGCGGCCCTACCGGAAAATGCTTCGCAGGCTGGCGCAGCGGCGCCACGTGGGCGCCGGTGGCAGCGAGGCTGACGGCCGCCGCAAAGCCCGCAGCCCCACAGGCTGTTTCGCCAGGCGAGCGGCTGCCAAAGAGCTTTCCAACGAGGCACGGCTTTCCCTCCTGGCTCTTCGGGCGTGGGAGCTGTCGCCAGAGCCGCGGCCCTACAGGAAAATGCTTCGCAGGCTGGCGCAGCGGCGCCACGTGGGCGCCGGTGGCAGGGAGGCTGACGGCCGCCACAAAGCCCGCAGCCCCACGGGCTGTGGGGCCACGCGATTGGCTGCCAAAGAGCTTTCCAACGAGGCACGGCTTTCCCTCCTGGCTCTTCGGGCGTGGGAGCTGTCGCCAGAGTTGCGGCCCTACCGGAAAATGCTTCGCAGGCTGGTGGGGCGGCGCCACGTGGGCGCCGGTGGCTCCGAGGCTGACGGCCGCCGCAAAGCCCGCAGCCGCACGGGCTGTTTCGCCAGGCGAGCGGCTGCCAAAGAGCTTTCCAACGAGGCACGGCTTTCCCTCCTGGCTCTTCGGGCTTGGGAGCTGTCGCCAGAGTTGCGGCCCTACCGGAAAATGCTTCGCAGGCTGGTGGGGCGGCGCCACGTGGGCGCCGGTGGCTCCGAGGCTGACAACCGCCGCAAAGCCCGCAGCCCCACGGGCTGTGGGGCCACGCGAGCGGCTGCCAAAGAGCTTTCCAACGAGGCACGGCTTTCCCTCCTGGCTCTTCGGGCTTGGGAGTTGTCGTCAGAGCCGCAGCCCTACCGGAAAATGCTTCGCAGGCTGGCGCGGCAGCGCCACGTGGGCGCCGGTGGCGCCGAGGCTGACGGCCGCCGCAAAGCCCGCAGCCCCACGGCCTGTGGGGCCACGCAAGAGGCTGCCAAAGAGCTTTCCAACGAGGCATGGCTTTCCCTCCCTGCTCTTCGGGCGTGGGAGCTGTCGCCAGAGCCGCGGCCCTACCGGAAAATGCTTCGCAGGCTGGCGCGGCTGCACCTGGTGGGCGCCGGTGGCGGGGAGGCTGACGGTCGCCGCAAAGCCCGCAGCCACACGGGCTGTGGGGCCACGCGAGCGGCTGCCAAAGAGCTTTCCAACGAGGCATGGCTTTCCCTCCCTGCTCTTCGGGCGCGGGAGCTGTCGCCAGAGCCGCAGCCCTACCGGAAAATGCTTCGCAGGCTGGTGCGGCGGTACCACGTGGGCGCCGGTGGCGCCGAGGCTGACGGCCGCCGCAAAGCCCGCAGCCCCATGGGCTGTGAGGCCACGCGAGCGGCTGCCAAAGAGCTTTCCAACGAGGCACGGCTTTCCCTCCTGGCTCTTCGGGCTTGGGAGTTGTCGTCAGAGCCGTGGCCTTACTGGGAAATGCTTTGCAAGCTGGCGCGGCGGCGCCACGTGGGCGCCGGTGGCTTAGAGGCTGACGGCCGCCGCAAAGCCCGCAGCCCCACGGGCTGTGAGGCCACGCGAGCGGCTGCCAAAGAGCTTTCCAACGAGGCACGGCTTTCCCTCCTGGCTCTTCGGGCGTGGGAGCTGTCGCCAGAGCCGCGGCCCTACCGGAAAATGCTTCGCAGGGTGGCGCGGCTGTAGCTGGTAGGCGCCGGTGGCGCTGAGGCTGACGGCCGCCGCAAAGCCCGCAGCCCCACGGGCTGTGGGGCCACGCGAGCGGCTGCCAAAGAGCTTTCCAACGAGGCACAGCTTTCCCTCCTGGCTCTTCGTGCTTGGGAGCTGTCGCCAGAGTTGCGGCCCTACCGGAAAATGCTTCGCAGGCTGGTGGGGCGGCGCCACGTGGGCGCCGGTGGCTCCGAGGCTGACGGCCGCAGCAAAGCCCGCAGCCGCACGGGCTGTTTCGCCAGGCGAGCGGCTGCCAAAGAGCTTTCCAACGAGGCATGGCTTTCCCTCCTGGCTCTACGAGCTTGGGAGCTGTCGCCAGAGTTGCGGCCCTACCGGAAAATGCTTCGCAGGCTGGTGGGGCGGCGCCACGTGGGCGCCGGTGGCTCCGAGGCTGACAACCGCCGCAAAGCCCGCAGCCCCACGGGCTGTGGGGCCACGCGAGCGGCTGCCAAAGAGCTTTCCAACGAGGCACGGCTTTCCCTCCTGGCTCTTCGGGCGTGGGAGCTGTCGCCAGAGCCGCGGCCCTACCGGAAAATGCTTCGCAGGCTGGTGGGGCGGCGCCACGTGGGCGCTGGTGGCTCCGAGGCTGACGGCCGCCGCAAAGCCCGCAGCCCCACGGGCTGTGGGGCCACGCAAGCGGCTGCCAAAGAGCTTTCCAACGAGGCACGGCTTTCCCTCCTGGGTCTTCGGGCTTGGGAGTTGTCGTCAGAGCCGTGGCCCAACTGGAAAATGCTTCGCAAGCTGGCGCGGCGGCGCCACGTGGGCGCCGGTGGCGCCGAGGCTGACGGCCGCCGCAAAGCCCGCAGCCCCACGGGCTGTGGGGCCACGCGAGCGGCTGCCAAAGAGCTTTCCAACGAGGCACGGCTTTCCCTCCTGGCTCTTCGGGCGTGGGAGCTGTCGCCAGAGCCGCGGCCCTACCGGAAAATGCTTCGCAGGCTGGCGCGGCTGCACCTGGTGGGCGCCGGTGGCGGGGAGGCTGACGGCCGCCACAAAGCCCGCAGCCCCACGGGCTGTGGGGCCACGCGAGCGGCTGCCAAAGAGCTTTCCAACGAGGCACGGCTTTCCCTCCTGGCTCTTCGGGCGTGGGAGCTGTCGCCAGAGCCGCGGCCCTACCGGAAAATGCTTCGCAGGCTAGCGCGGCTGTAGCTGGTGGGCTCCGGTGGCGCCGAGGCTGACGGCCGCCGCAAAGCCCGCAGCCCCACTAGCTGTGGGGCCACGCGAGCGGCTGCCAAAGAGCTTTCCAACGAGGCATGGCTTTCCCTCCTGGCTCTTCGGGCGTGGGAGCTGTCGCCAGAGACGCGGCCCTACCGGAAAATGCTTCGTAGGCTGGCGCAGCGGCGCCACGTGGGCGCCGGTGGCAGCGAGGATGACGGCCGCCGCAAAGCCCGCAGCCCCACAAGCTGTTTCGCCAGGCGAGCGGCTGCCAAAGAGCTTTCCAACGAGGCACGGCTTTCCCTCCTAGGTCTTCGGGCGTGGGAGCTGTCGCCAGAGCCGCGGCCCTACCGGAAAATGCTTCGCAAGCTGGCGCGGCAGCGCCACGTGGGCACTGTTGGCGGCGAGGCTGACGGCCGCCGCAAAGCCCGCAGCCACACGGGCTGTTTCGCCAGGGGAGCGGCTGCCAAAGAGCTTTCCAACGAGGCACGGCTTTCCCTCCTGGCTCTTCGGGCGTGGGAGCTGTCGCCAGAGCCGCGGCCCTACCGGAAAATGCTTCGCAGGCTGGCGCGGCTGCACCTGGTGGGCGCCGGTGGCGGGGAGGCTGACGGCCGCCACAAAGCCCGAAGCCCCACGGGCTGTGGGGCCACGCGAGCGGCTGCCAAAGAGCTTTCCAACGAGGCACGGCTTTCCCTCCTGGGTCTTCGGGCGTGGGAGCTGTCGCCAGAGTCGCAGCCCTACCGCAAAAAGCTCTGCATACTTGCGCGGCGGCGCCACATGGGCACCGTTGGCGGTGAGGCTGACGGCCGCCGCAAAGCCCGCAGCCCCACGGGCTGTGGGGCCACGGAAGAGGCTGCCAAAGAGCTTTGCAACGAGGCACGGCTTTCCCTCCTGGCTCTTCGGGCGTGGGAGCTGTCGCCAGAGCCGCGGCCCTACCGGAAAATGCTTCGCAGGCTGGCGCGGCGGCGCCACGTGGGCGCCGGTGGCAGCGAGGCTGACGGCCGCCGCAAAGCCCACAGCCCCACAGGCTGTTTCGCCAGACGAGCGGCTACCAAAGAGCTTTCCAACGAGGCACGGCTTTCCCTCCTGGCTCTTCGGGCTTGGGAGCTGTCGTCAGAGCCGCGGCCCTACAGGAAAATGCTTCGCAGGCTGGCGCGGCTGCACCTGGTGGGCGCCGGTGGCGGGGAGGCTGACGGTCGCCGCAAAGCCCGCAGCCCCACGGGCTGTGGGGCCACGCGATTGGCTGCCAAAGAGCTTTCCAACGAGGCACGGCTTTCCCTCCTGGCTCTTCGGGCTTGGGAGCTGTCGCCAGAGTTGCGGCCCTACCGGAAAATGCTTCGCAGGCTGGTGGGGCGGCGCCACGTGGGCGCCGGTGGCTCCGAGGCTGACGGCCGCCGCAAAGCCCGCAGCCCCACGGGCTGTTTCGCCAGGCGAGCGGCTGCCAAAGAGCTTTCCAACGAGGCACGGCTTTCCCTCCTGGCTCTTCGGGCGTGGGAGCTGTCACCAGAGCCGCGGCCCTACAGGAAAATGCTTCGCAGGCTGGCGCAGCGGCGCCACGTGGGCGCCGGTGGCGCGGCGGCTGACGGCCGCCGCAAAGCCCGAAGCCCCACGGGCTGTGGGGCCACGTGAACGGCTGCCAAAGAGCTTTCCAACGAGGCACGGCTTTCCTTCCTGGCTCTTCGGGCTTGGGAGTTGTCGTCAGAGCCGCAGCCCTACCGGAAAATGCTTCGCAAGCTAGCGCGGCAGCGCCACGTGGGCACTGTTGGCGGCGAGGCTGACGGCCGCCGCAAAGCCCGCAGCCACACGGGCTGTTTCGCCAGGCGAGCGGCTGCCAAAGAGCTTTCCAACGAGGCACGGCTTTCCCTCCTGGCTCTTCGGGCTTGGGAGCTGTCGTCAGAGCCGCAGCCCTACCGGAAAATGCTTCGCAGACTGGTGCGGCGGCGCCACGTGGGCGCTGGTGTCGCCGAGGCTAACGGCCGCCGCAAAGGCCGCAGCCACACGGGCTGTGGGGCAACGCGAGAGGCTGCCAAAGAGCTTTCCAACGAGGCATGGCATTCCCTCCTGGCTCTTCGGGCGTGGGAGCTGTCGCCAGAGACGCGGCCCTACCGGAAAATGCTTCGCAGGCTGGCGCAGCGGCGCCACGTGGGCGCCGGTGGCAGCGAGGCTGACGGCCGCCGCAAAGCCCGCAGCCCCACGGCCTGTGGGGTCACGAGAGCAACCGCCACAGAGCTTTCCAACGAGGCACGGCTTTCCCTCCTGGCTCTTCGGGCGTGGGAGCTGTCGCCAGAGCCGCGGCCCTACCGGAAAATGCTTCTCAGGCTGGCTCGGCTGTAGCTGGTGGGCGCCGGTGGCGCTGAGGCTGACGGCCGCCGCAAAGCCCGCAGCCCCACAGGCTGTTTTGCCAGGCGAGCGGCTGCCAAAGAGCTTTCCAACGAGGCACGACTTTCCCTCCTGGCTCTTCGGGCGTGGGAGCTGTCGCCAGAGCCGCGGCACTACAGGAAAATGCTTCGCAGGCTGGCGCGGCTGCACCTGGTGGGCGCCAGTGGCGGGGAGGCTGACGGCCGCCACAAAGCCCGCAGCCCCATGGGCTGTGGGGCCACGCGATCGGCTGCCAAAGAGCTTTCCAACGAGGCACGGCTTTCCCTCCTGGCTCTTCGGGCTTGGGAGCTGTCGCCAGAGTTGCGGCCCTACCGGAAAATGCTTCGCAGGCTGGTGGGGCGGCGCCACGTGGGCGCCGGTGGCTCCGAGGCTGACGGCCGCCGCAAAGCCTGCAGCCGCACGGGCTGTTTCGCCAGGCGAGCGGCTGCCAAAGAGCTTTCCAACGAGGCATGGCTTTCCCTCCTGGCTCTTCGGGCTTGGGAGCTGTCGTCAGAGCCGCGGCCCTACCGGAAAATGCTTCGCAGGCTTGTGCGGCGGCGCCACGTGAACGCCGGTGGCGCGGAGGCTGACGGCCGCCACAAAGCCCGCAGACCCACGGGCTGTGGGGCACGCGAGCGGTTACCAAAGAGCTTTCCAACGAGGCACGGCTTTCCCTCCTGGCTCTTCGTCCTTGGGAGCTGTCGCCAGAGCCGCGGCCCTACCGGAAAATGCTTCGCAGGCTGGTGGGGCGGCGCCACGTGGGCGCTGGTGGCTCCGAGGCTGACGGCCGCCGCAAAGCCCGCAGCCCCACAGGCTGTGGGGCCACGCGAGCGGCTGCCAAAGAGCTTTCCAACGAGGCACGGCTTTCCCTCCTGGCTCTTCGTGCTTGGGAGTTGTCGTCAGAGCCGTGGCCCTACTGGAAAATGCTTCGCAAGCTGGCGCGGCGGCGCCTCGTGGGCGCCGGTGGCGCCGAGGCTGACGGCCGCTGCAAAGCCCGCAGCCCCACGGGCTGTGAGGCCACGCGAGCGGCTGCCAAAGAGCTTTCCAACGAGGCACGGCTTTCCCTCCTGGCTCTTCGGGCGTGGGAGCTGTCGCCAGAGACGCGGCCCTACAGGAAAATGCTTCGCAGGCTGGCGCGGCTGCACCTGGTGGGCGCCGGTGGCGGGGAGGCTGACGGCCGCCACAAAGCCCGCAGCCCCACGGGCTGTGGGGCCACGCGAGAGGCTGCCAAAGAGCTTTCCAACGAGGCACGGCTTTCCCTCCTGGCTCTTCGGGCGTGGGAGCTGTCGCCAGAGCCACGGCCCTACCGGAACATGCTTCGCAGGCTGGCGCGGCTGCACCTGGTGGGTGCCGTTGGCTCCGAGGCTGACGGCCGCCGCAAAGCCCACAGCCCCACAGGCTGTTTCGCCAGGCGAGCGGCTGCCAAAGAGCTTTCCAACGAGGCACGGCTTTCCCTCCTGGCTCTTTGGCCGTGGGAGCTGTCGCCAGAGCCACGGCCCTACCGGAAAATGCTTCGCAGGCTGGCGCGGCTGCACCTGGTGGGTGCCGGTGGCTCCGAGGCTGACGGCCGCCGCAAAGCCCGCAGCCCCACAGGCTGTTTCGCCAGGCGAGCGGCCGCCAAAGAGCTTTCCAACGAGGCACGGCTTTCCCTCCTGGCTCTTCGGGCTTGGGAGCTGTCGTCAGAGCCGCAGCCCTACCGGAAAATGCTTCGCAAGCTGGCGCAGCGGCGCCACGTGGGCGCCGGTGGCGCCGAGGTTGACGGCCGCCGCAAAGCCCGCAGCCCCACGGGCTGTGGGGCCACGCGAGCGGCTGCCAAAGAGCTTTCCAACGAGGCATTGCTTTTCCTCCTGGCTCTTCGGGCGTGGGAGCTGTCGCCAGAGCCGCGGCCCTACCGGAAAACGCTTCGCAGGCTGGCGCAGCGGCGCCATGTGGGCGCCGGTGGCGGCGAGGCTGACGGCCGCCGCAGAGCCCGCAGCCCCATGGGCTGTGGGGCCACGCGAGCGGCTGCCAAAGAGATTTCCAACGAGGCACGGCTTTCCCTCCTGGCTCTTCAGGCTTGGGAGTTGTCGTCAGAGCCGCAGCCCTACCGGAAAATGCTTCGCAAGCTGGCACGGCAGCGCCACGTGGGCACCGTTGGCGGCGAGGCTGACGGCCGCCGCAAAGCCCGCAGCCCCACGGGCTGTGGGGCCACGCGAGCGGCCGCCAAAGAGCTTTCCAACGAGGCATGGCTTTCCCTCCTGGCTCTTCGGGCGTGGGAGCTGTCGCCAGAGCCGCGGCCCTACCGGAAAATGCTTCGTAGGCTGGCGCAGCGGCGCCACGTGGGCGCCGGTGGCAGCGAGGATGACGGCCGCCGCAAAGCTCGCAGCCCCACAGTCTGTTTCGCCAGGCGAGCGGCTGCCAAAGAGCTTTCCAACGAGGCACGGCTTTCCCTCCTAGGTCTTCGGGCGTGGGAGCTGTCGCCAGAGCCGCGGCCCTACAGGAAAATGCTTCGCAGGCTGGCGCGGCGGCGCCACGTGGGCGCCGGTGGCTCCGAGGCTGACGGCGCCGCAAAGCCCGCAGCCCCACTGGCTGTTTCGACAAGCGAGCGGCTGCCAAAGAGCTTTCCAACGAGGCACGGCTTTCCCTCCTGGCTCTTCGGGCGTGGGAGCTGTCGCCAGAGCCACGGCCCTACAGGAAAATGCTTCGCAGGCTGGCGCGGCTGCACCTGGTGGGCGCCGGTGGCGGGGAGGTTGACGGTCGCCGCAAAGCCCGCAGCCCCACGGGCTGTGGGGCCACGCGAGCGGCTGCCAAAGAGCTTTCCAACGAGGCACGGCTTTCCCTCCTGGCTCTTCGGGCGTGGGAGCTGTCGCCAGAGCCGCGGCCCTACCGGAAAATGCTTCGCAGGCTGGTGGGGCGGCGCCACGTGGGCGCCGGTGGCTCCGAGACTGACGGCCGCCGCAAAGCCCGCAGCCCCACAGGCTGTTTCGCCAGGCGAGCGGCTGCCAAAGAGCTTTCCAACGAGGCACGGCTTTCCCTCCTGGCTCTTCGGGCGTGGGAGCTGTCGCCAGAGCCGCGGCCCTACCGGAAAATGCTTCGCAGGCTGGCGCAGCGGCACCACGTGGGCGCCGGTGGCGCCGAGGCTGACGGCCGCCGCAAAGCCCGCAGCCCCACGGGCTGTGGGGCCACGCGATCGGCTGCCAAAGAGCTTTCCAACGAGGCACGGCTTTCCTTCCTGGCTCTTCGGGCTTGGGAGTTGTCGTCAGAGCCGCAGCCCTACCAGAAAATGCTTCGCAGGCTGGCACGGCTGCACCTGGTGGGCGCCGGTGGCGGGGAGGCTGACGGCCGCCGCAAAGCCCGCAGCCCCACGGGCTGTGGGGCCACGCGAGCGGCTGCCAAAGAGCTTTCCAACGAGGCACGGCTTTCCCTCCTGGCTCTTCGTGCTTGGGAGCTGTCGCCAGAGTTGCGGCCCTACCGGAAAATGCTTCGCAGGCTGGTGGGGCGGCGTCACGTGGGCGCCGGTGGCTCCGAGGCTGACGGCCGCAGCAAAGCCCGCAGCCGCACGGGCTGTTTCGCCAGGCGAGCGGCTGCCAAAGAGCTTTCCAACGAGGCATGGCTTTCCCTCCTGGCTCTTCGGGCTTGGGAGCTGTCGCCAGAGTTGCGGCACTACCGGAAAATGCTTCGCAGGCTGGTGGGGCGGCGCCACGTGGGCGCCGGTGGCTCCGAGGCTGACAACCGCCGCAAAGCCCGCAGCCCCACGGGCTGTGGGGCCACGCGAGCGGCTGCCAAAGAGATTTCCAACGAGGCATGGCTTTCCCTCCTGGCTCTTCGGGCTTGGGAGCTGTCGTCAGAGCTGCAGCCCTACCGGAAAATGCTTCGCAAGCTGGCGCGGCAGCGCCACGTAGGCGCCGGTGGCGCCGAGGCTGACGGCCGCCGCAAAGCCCGCAGCCCCACGGGCTGTGGGGCCACGCGAGCGGCTGCCAAAGAGCTTTCCAACGAGGCACGGCTTTCCCTCCTGGCTCTTCGGGCGTGGGAGCTGTCGCCAGAATCGCGGCCCTACCGGAAAATGCTTCGCAGGCTGGCGCGGCTGTAGCTGGTAGGCGCCGGTGGCGCTGAGGCTGACGGCCGCCGCAAAGCCCGCAGCCCCACGGGCTGTGGGGCCACGCGAGCGGCTGCCAAAGAGCTTTCCAACGAGGCACGGCTTTCCCTCCTGGCTCTTCGTGCTTGGGAGCTGTCGCCAGAGTTGCGGCCCTACCGGAAAATGCTTCGCAGGCTGGTGGGGCGGCGTCACGTGGGCGCCGGTGGCTCCGAGGCTGACGGCCGCAGCAAAGCCCGCAGCCGCACGGGCTGTTTCGCCAGGCGAGCGGCTGCCAAAGAGCTTTCCAACGAGGCATGGCTTTCCCTCCTGGCTCTTCGGGCTTGGGAGCTGTCGCCAGAGTTGCGGCACTACCGGAAAATGCTTCGCAGGCTGGTGGGGCGGCGCCACGTGGGCGCCGGTGGCTCCGAGGCTGACAACCGCCGCAAAGCCCGCAGCCCCACGGGCTGTGGGGCCACGCGAGCGGCTGCCAAAGAGATTTCCAACGAGGCATGGCTTTCCCTCCTGGCTCTTCGGGCTTGGGAGCTGTCGTCAGAGCTGCAGCCCTACCGGAAAATGCTTCGCAAGCTGGCGCGGCAGCGCCACGTAGGCGCCGGTGGCGCCGAGGCTGACGGCCGCCGCAAAGCCCGCAGCCCCACGGGCTGTGGGGCCACGCGAGCGGCTGCCAAAGAGCTTTCCAACGAGGCACGGCTTTCCCTCCTGGCTCTTCGGGCGTGGGAGCTGTCGCCAGAATCGCGGCCCTACCGGAAAATGCTTCGCAGGCTGGCGCGGCTGTAGCTGGTAGGCGCCGGTGGCGCTGAGGCTGACGGCCGCCGCAAAGCCCGCAGCCCCACGGGCTGTGGGGCCACGCGAGCGGCTGCCAAAGAGCTTTCCAACGAGGCATGGCTTTCCCTCCTGGCTCTTCGTGCTTGGGAGCTGTCGCCAGAGTTGCGGCCATACCGGAAAATGCTTCGCAGGCTGGTGGGGCGGCGCCACGTGGGCGCCGGTGGCTCCGAGGCTGACGGCCGCCGCAAAGCCCGCAGCCGCACGGGCTGTTTCGCCAGGCGAGCGGCTGCCAAAGAGCTTTCCAACGAGGCATGGCTTTCCCTCCTGGCTCTTCGGGCTTGGGAGCTGTCGCCAGAGTTGCGGCCCTACCGGAAAATGCTTCGCAGACTGGTGCGGCGGCGCCACGTGGGCGCCGGTGTCGCCGAGGCTGACGGCCGCCGCAAAGCCCGCAGCCCCACGGGCTGTGGGGCAACGCGAGAGGCTGCCAAAGAGCTTTCCAACGAGGCATGGCTTTCCCTCCTGGCTCTTCGGGCGTGGGAGCTGTCGCCAGAGCCGCGGCCCTACAGGAAAATGCTTCGTAGGCTGGCGCGGCTGCACCTGGTGGGCGCCAGTGGCGGGGAGGCTGACGGCCGCCGCAAAGCCCGCAGCCCCACGGGCTGTGGGGCCACGCGAGCGGCTGCCAAAGAGCTTTCCAACGAGGCACGGCTTTCCCTCCTAGGTCTTCGGGCGTGGGAGCTGTCGCCAGAGCCGCGGCCCTACAGGAAAATGATTCGCAGACTGGCGCGGCTGCACCTGGTGGGCGCCGGTGGCGGGGAGGCTGACGGTCGCCGCAAAGCCCGCAGCCCCACGGGCTGTGGGGCCACACGAGCGGCTGCCAAAGAGCTTTCCAACGAGGCACGGCTTTCCCTCCTGGCTCTTCGGGCGTGGGAGCTGTCGCCAGAGCCGCGGCCCTACCGGAAAATGCTTCGCAGGCTGGCGCGGCTGTAGCTGGTGGGCGCCGGTGGCGCTGAGGCTGACGGCCGCCGCAAAGCCCGCAGCCCCACGGGCTGTGGGGCCACGCGAGCGGCTGCCAACGAGCTTTCCAACGAGGCACGGCTTTCCCTCCTCGCTCTTCGGGCGTGGGAGCTGTCGCCAGAGCCGCGGCCCTACCGGAAAATGCTTCGCAGGCTGGCGCAGCGGCACCACGTGTGCGCCGGTCGCAGCGAGGCTGACGGCCGCCGCAAAGCCCGCAGCCCCACGGGCTGTGAGGCCACGCGAGCGGCTGCCAAAGAGCTTTCCAACGAGGCACGGCTTTCCCTCCTCGCTCTTCGGGCGTGGGAGCTGTCGCCAGAGCCGCGGCCCTACCGGAAAATGCTTCGCAGGCTGGTGGGGCGGCGCCACGTGGGCGCCGGTGGCTCCGAGGCTGACGGCCGCCGCAAAGCCCGCAGCCCCACGGGCTGTTTCGCCAGGCGAGCGGCTGCCAAAGAGCTTTCCAACGAGGCATGGCTTTCCCTCCGGGCTCTTCGTGCTTGGGAGCTGTCGCCAGGATTGCAGCCCTACCGGAAAATGCTTCGCAGGCTGGCGCGGCGGCGCCACGTGGGCGCTGGTGTCGCCGAGGCTGACGGCCGCCGTATAGCCCGCAGCCACACGGGCTGTGGGGCCACGCGAGCGGCTGCCAAAGAGCTTTCCAACGAGGCACGGCTTTCCCTCCTGGCTCTTCGGGCGTGGGAGCTGTCGCCAGAGCCGCGGCCCTACCGGAAAATGCTTCGCAGGCTGGCGCAGCGGCGCCACGTGGGCGCCGGTGGCAGCGAGGCTGACGGCCGCCGCAAAGCCCGCAGCCCCACAGGCTGTTTCGCCAAACGAGCGGCTGCCAAAGAGCTTTCCAACGAGGCACGGCTTTCCCTCCTGGCTCTTCGGGCTTGGGAGCTGTCGTCAGATCCGCGGCCCTACAGGAAAATGCTTCGCAGGCTGGCGCGGCTGCACCTGGTGGGCGCCGGTGGCGGGGAGGCTGACGGCCGCCACAAAGCCCGCAGCCCCACGGGCTGTGGGGCCACGCGATCGGCTGCCAAAGAGCTTTCCAACGAGGCACAGCTTTCCCTCCTGGCTCTTCGGGCTTGGGAGCTGTCGCCAGAGTTGCAGTCCTACAGGAAAATGCTTCGCAGGCTGGTGGGGCGGCGCCACGTGGACGCCGGTGGCAGCGAGGATGACGGCCGCCACAAAGCCCGCAGCCCCACGGGCTGTGGGGCCACGCGAGCGGCTGCCAACGAGCTTTCCAACGAGGCACGGCTTTCCCTCCCTGCTCTTCGGGCGTGGGAGATGTCGCCAGAGCCGCGGCCCTACCGGATAATGCTTCGCAGGCTGGCGCAGCGGCACCACGTGTGCGCCGGTCGCAGCGAGGCTGACGGCCGCCGCAAAGCCCGCAGCCCCACGGGCTGTGAGGCCACGCGAGCGGCTGCCAAAGAGCTTTCCAACGAGGCACGGCTTTCCCTCCTGGCTCTTCGGGCGTGGGAGCTGTCGCCAGAGCCGCGGCCCTACCGGAAAATGCTTCGCAGGCTGGTGGGGCGGCGCCACGTGGGCGCCGGTGGCTCCGAGGCTGACGGCCGCCGCAAAGCCCGCAGCCCCACGGGCTGTTTCGCCAGGCGAGCGGCTGCCAAAGAGCTTTCCAACGAGGCATGGCTTTCCCTCCGGGCTCTTCGTGCTTGGGAGCTGTCGCCAGGATTGCAGCCCTACCGGAAAATGCTTCGCAGGCTGGCGCGGCGGCGCCACGTGGGCGCTGGTGTCGCCGAGTCTGACGGCCGCCGTATAGCCCGCAGCCACACGGGCTGTGGGGCCACGCGAGCGGCTGCCAAAGAGCTTTCCAACGAGGCACGGCTTTCCCTCCTGGCTCTTCGGGCGTGGGAGCTGTCGCCAGAGCCGCGGCCCTACCGGAAAATGCTTCGCAGGCTGGCGCAGCGGCGCCACGTGGGCGCCGGTGGCAGCGAGGCTGACGGCCGCCGCAAAGCCCGCAGCCCCACAGGCTGTTTCGCCAAACGAGCGGCTGCCAAAGAGCTTTCCAACGAGGCACGGCTTTCCCTCCTGGCTCTTCGGGCTTGGGAGCTGTCGTCAGATCCGCAGCCCTACAGGAAAATGCTTCGCAGGCTGGCGCGGCTGCACCTGGTGGGCGCCGGTGGCGGGGAGGCTGACGGCCGCCACAAAGCCCGCAGCCCCACGGGCTGTGGGGCCACGCGATCGGCTGCCAAAGAGCTTTCCAACGAGGCACGGCTTTCCCTCCTGGCTCTTCGGGCTTGGGAGCTGTCGCCAGAGTGGCAGTCCTACAGGAAAATGCTTCGCAGGCTGGTGGGGCGGCGCCACGTGGGCGCCGGTGGCTCCGAGACTGACGGCCGCCGCAAAGCCCGCAGCCCCACAGGCTGTGGGGCCACACGAGCGGCTGCCAAAGAGCTTTCCAACGAGGCACGGCTTTCCCTCCTGGCTCTTCGGGCGTGGGAGCTGTCGCCAGAGCCGCGGCCCTACCGGAAAATGCTTCGCAGGCTGGCGCAGCGGCGCCACGTGGGCGCCGGTGGCGCCGAGGCTGACGGCCGCCGCAAAGCCCGCAGCCCCACGGGCTGTGGGGCCACGCGAGCGGCTGCCAAAGAGCTTTCCAACGAGGCATGGCTTTCCCTCCTGGCTCTTCGGGCGTGGGAGCTGTCGCCAGAGTTGCGGCCCTACCGGAAAATGCTTCGCAGGCTGGTGGGGCGGCGCCACGTGGGCGCCGGTGGCTCCGAGGCTGACGGCCGCAGCAAAGCCCGCAGCCGCACGGGCTGTTTCGCCAGGCGAGCGGCTGCCAAAGAGCTTTCCAACGAGGCATGGCTTTCCCTCCTGGCTCTTCGGGCGTGGGAGCTTTCGCCAGAGCCGCGGCCCTACCGGAAAATGCTTCGCAGGCTGGCGCGGCTGCACCTGGTGGGCGCCGGTGGCGGGGAGGCTGACGGCCGCCACAAAGCCCGCAGCCCCACGGGCTGTGGGGCCACGCGAGCGGCTGCCAAAGAGCTTTCCAACGAGGCACAGCTTTCCCTCCTGGCTCTTCGGGCGTGGGAGCTGTCGCCAGAGACGCGGCCCTACCGGAAAATGCTTCGTAGGCTGGCGCAGCGGCGCCACCTCGGGCTGCGGGCTTTCCTGCTGCCTTCAGAGTCTCACAGCCACCCTTTCCCACTTGGCACCACGCCAGCCTCTAGCATTTCTATTATTAAGTCAAGACAGTGTACGACTTAACATCATACAGAGCGCTACACATCAATACATGCTCAAATTAAGCATAGCCACTGGAAAAATTGGCAATACAGTGCCATCGTATGTTACCAAGTGTCACATCTCATTGAAGACAATGACAGAGCGATGCAACGTCAAGCGTAACACAGTACTGGGCCGTGCGAGGCAATACGCCGTCACAGAATCACCAATAGAGAAATTCACAACGGAGTGCAGTCTTACGATAGAATCTCTAAAGCCACCGTTAAGCCAGTGACAGGCGGTACAATGCCACACGTTACAGTATACAGGGCAGTACAACCCGATTCGCAGACAAATAAATTAGAGCAAATTACAAGACTCCCAATACAGTACAGTACAATGCCAGGGCAATGCAGTGCAAGACATAACGTTATACAGGTCAGTACAAGGCAATACGCAGTCAAATGAAGAACAGTAAACTACAATACCCAAACCACACTGGCAAACAATGGCAAACAATCCCACATGTCGGTCGAGACAATGACAACGCGAGACAGAACACCGTGCAGGGCAGCGCAAGGCAGTACACAGTCAAATAGAGAACAGCTGACCAGAAAACCCGCACTACGCTGCCGTACGATCTCAAAACATCTCGGATGGCAGTCAAGGCAATTACAGGGCAAGACAAAGCACTACGTCGCAGTACACAAGGCAGTACAAGGCAATACTCAGTCAAATAAATAACAGACAGTCACAAAATTCACAGTGCAGTGAATTCACATGGGTCAGATGGCAACCAAAAGAAGGACAGGGCAATACAAGGCGAGAGGTAACCCAATACGGGGCCGGACAAGGCAATATGCAGTTGTGGCGGGTGGAGCGATTCACTTCAGTCCTGAGAGAAGTAGAGAAACATTTAGAAACATCAACACAGTGTTTCGACAAAGGCAGCAGTGAACGTAACATCCCTTTACCAGGTTCCGTGGCCACGTACCCCAGATCATTTATTGCACAGGGGCCAGGGTCAGACGAGCTGTTAGGGAGACCCTCCCGTCGAGCCACAACCCCCTTGCTTTCTAAACTCCTTCTTGAAGAGCAGTCTAAGTGCGGCTGGATCCAATTCCTAGCCCTGGACTTGGGCACCGGTTCACCTCTAAAGGATTGTATCCGCGCCATCAACCCTTTATATCACTGAGCTAAGGCTACGAGGTTTAGCGTGGTATTAGTCACTTACCGAGACTCTGTTGCGGCAAGGGATCTCTCAGCCTTGAGGAGCAGAACCTGAAGCAAGCGTCCCCGCTCAAGGGCACATCCTGGTGCTATGACAGACTATGACAGGCAATACTATGACAGGGCAATACAATGCGAGACGTAACTTTACACAGGGCAGTACAAGGCCAATACACAGTCAAATAGGGAATGACCGATCACAAAATTGATGCACGGTCAAATAGAGTACAACAGCCTAAGAAGCCCTCAATACAGTGCCTGTCAACGCCAGAATACATCAGATGGCTCGCAGCACGGTGAGAGGGCAATACGACGCAAGACTCAGGAAAATACAGGGCAGTACAAAGCAATACGTAGTCAAATATAGAACAGCCGATCAAAAACACCCTCAGTTCGGTGCGGTACAACCCCAGAGAGTGTAAAAGGACAGTTAAGACTATTTCATGGCAACACAACGCACAATGTAACACAATACAGGTTGCTACAACACGATACAGAATAATATAGGAAACAACCCATCAAAACGCCACAATACGGTGCAGTACGATCCCACACGGTCTCGGGTGGCAGTCAAAACAACTATAGGGCGACACGATCCAAGATGCAACATTACACGACAGAGCAGAACTGAAGACGCAGTCAACTAAATACCAACCAATTAGAAGAACCGCAATACAGTGCGGGAGAAAACAAAAATAAATGGAGATGCCAGTCAAGACAATGACAGAGCAATACAAGGCAAGAAATAACGCAATACAGGGCAGTACAGTGAAATACACGGTCAAATAAATAACTGATTAAGTATCCCGCAATACCGTGCGATGCAATGCCAAAACGCGTGAGACAGCAGTCGAGGCAGTGACAGAGCTATACAATGGAAGACGTAACAATGCAGGGCTGTACAACACCAAAATGTATCAGATGGCACTCAGAACAATAACATGGCGATACAATGCAAGCCGCAACACAATACAAGGTGGTAACAAGGCAATACACGGTCAAACACAGACTAACGAATAAAACCTGCACAATACGGATCGCTGCAATCCCAGAACATCTAAAGTGACAGTGAACGGAATGACGGGGCAGTACAATGCAAGATACAACACTAGACAGGGCAATACGCATTCAAATAACGCACAACCGATTAAAAAACCCACAATACACACCAGTACAATGCCGGAACAGATCAGATGGCAGTCCGGGCAAATAGAGGACAATACAATGCCAAACGTGATGCCATACAGGGCCGGACAAGGCAATACGCAGTTGTGGCAGGCCGAGCGGCTAACTTCGCTTCTAAGAGAGAAGCGGTGAAACATTCAGAAACATCAACACAGTGATTCTCCAAAGGCAGCAGCGCATGTGACGGCGCTTTACCAGATTCCATATGGCCACGCACCCCGGATTATTTACTGCCTAGGGGCCAGGGTCAGACAAGCTGTCAGGGAGACCCTCCCGTTGAGTCACGAGGCTCGGAAAGGACCCCCTTGCTTTCTAAACTCCTTCTCGGAGAGGAGTCTAGGTGCGGCTGGATCCAATTCCTAGCCCCGGACTTAGGCAACGGTTCACCTCTAAAGGATTGTATCTGCGCCATCGACCCTTTATATCACTGAGCTAAGGCTACAAGGTTTTGTATGCTATTAGTCACTTACTGAGAATCTGTTGCGGCAAGGCATCTCTATCTCGAGGAGCAGAACCTTAATTGAGCGTCCCTGCTCAAGGGGAGATCCTGGCACGGAGGCCCCTGCCATGCAGAAGTCAAAAGGCTCTTGGGCTGTCCACTATTTATGGGGTAAGCTAATTGACTTATAGTCACATCAGCACAGGAACAAAATATCTAGGTCCCCACTGTGTTGCCAACCATCCCCCAACTTCAAGTACCACTCAGAACAACTCCATGGATGATTGGGGCGCCAAAACGAAGGGGCGCCCGCACCACCCCAGCAGTCAAATAAGGAACAACCAATGGAACTTTCACAATAAATAAGTACAATCCCAGACAGTCCAAAGTAACAGCCAAGACAACGACAGACCAATACAGTGCAAGACCTAACATCACACAGAGCAGTAAAAGGCAACGCGCAGCCAAGTCAAGAACAGTTAAAATACCCATAATCCAGTGCAGCACTATGACACTGTCCCAAAACGCAGTCAAAACAACGACAGAGTAATGCAACACGAGCCGTAACACAATACAGGGCAGCACAAAGCAATACACAGTCACACAAAGAACAGCCAATTACAAAACCCACAACAGAACGCCCTACGATCTCAGGAAGTCTCAGAGGGCAGTCACGGCAAATACAGGGCAATACGGTGCAAGATAACACAATACAGGCCACTGCCAGCCAATACTCAGTCAAATAAATAACAGACAGTCAAAAAATTCACAATGCAGTGCACTACTATGACACCATGGGTCAGGTGGCAATCATGACAACGATAGGGCAATACAAGGCAAGACGTAACCCAACACGGGGCCGGACAAGGCAATATGCAGTTGTGGCAGGTGGAGCCATTCACTTCACTCCTAAGAGAAAAGTAGAGAAACATTCAGAAACATCAACACAGTGATTCTCCAAAGGCAGCAGTGCGCATGACGGCGCTTTATCAGGTTCCGTGGCCACGGACCCTGGATTATTTCCTGCCTAGGGGCCAGGGTCAGACGAGCTGTCAGGGAGACCCTCCCGTTGAGTCACGAGGCTCGGAAAGGACCCCCTTGCTTTCTAAACTCCTTCTCGGAGAGGAGTCTAGGTGCGGCTGGATCCAATTCCTAGCTCGGAGAGGACCCCCTTGCTTTCTAAACTCCTTCTCGGAGAGGAGTCTAGGTGCGGCTGGATCCAATTCCTAGCCCCGGACTTGGGCAACGGTTCACCTCTAAAGGATTATGTCTGTGCCGTCAACCCTTTACATGGCTCATAAAAAACAGCTGATGAAGGAAGTGACAATATGGTGGCCTACAACGGCAGAATAGATCAGATGACAATCAAGACAACAACAGAGCAATACAATGGAAGACGTAACACCACACGGGGCCGGACAAGGCAATACACAGCCACATCAGAACCCATGAGAGACATCAAACTACAGTCCAGACCTAGGACAGATTCTCTAACGTGACCGTCAAGACGACAGGGCAATGCAATGCAAGATGTAACACAGGCCATATGCAGTTGTGGCGGGCGCAATGATAAAATTCACTCCTAAGAGAGAGGTAGAGAAACATTAACAAACATAACAGTGATTCACTAAAGGTAGCAGCGCACGTGATGGCACTTTACCAGGTTCCATATGGCCACGCACCCCGGGTCATTTACTGCCTCAGGGCCAGGGTCTGACACGCTGTCTGGGAGACCCTCCCGTTGAGTCACGAGGCTCGGAAAGGACCCCCTTGCTTTCTAAACTCCTTCTCCGAGAGGAGTCTAGGTGCGGCTGGATCCCATCCTCGCCCCGGACTTGGGCAACGGTTCACCTCTAAAGGATCATATCTGCGTGATCAAACCCTTCGTATCGCTCAGCTAAGATGGCAAAGTCTGGCATGCTGTTAGTCACTTACCCAGAATCTGTTGCGGCAAGGCTTCTCTCAACCTAGAGGAGCAGAACCTTAAGTGAGTGTCCCCGGGAAACGCTGGCAAACAGGCCGCTGCCTTGCAAGGAAGCTCAAAGGGCTCTTGGTCTGTCCGCTAGGTCTATAGCAAGCTAACTGACTCACAGTGTCTTGACTCTGGTGCCAGCCACCCCACAAAGTTCAAGTGCCACTCGTAGCGACTCCTGCTGGTCGTTATAGCTCGAGCAGCAGCCTGGAGGAAAAAGGGGGGTGACATCGCAACAGCGGTCAAATACAGAACAACCGGTTAAAAATTGCACAATACCGTGCCAGAGACTCTAAAATAACTGGCAAGACAACAACAGGGCAACACCATGCAAGATCTAACCTTACACAGGGCAGTACAAGGCAACATACAATCAAATGCAGAGCAGACAATGAAAGAATTGACGGTACGGTGCCATACAACGGTAGAATATATCAGATGTCGGTCACCACAATGACAGAGCAATACAAGGCAAGACGTAACGCGATACGGGGCCCTACCAGGCGACACAGTCAAGGAAACAACAACCCATGAAAGAATTCACAATACAGCGCGGTCCTAGGACGGAACGTGTAAAATGACCGTCGAGACAGTGACAGGGCAATACAATGCAAGACACAACACCATACCAGGTGGTAACAAGGCAACATGCAGCCAAACGAAGAACAACCGATTAAGAAACCCAGCATACGTTCAACTGTAATACCAGAAAACATCAGAAGGCAGTCAAGACAACGACAGCACACTATAACATGAGAAGTAACACAATACACAGCAGTACAAGGCATTACACAGTCAAATAAAGAAGAACCGATTAAAAACCACACAATACAGTGCGGTGCGATGCCAGAGTGGATCAGAAGGCAGTCGAGACTATGACGGGGCAATATAATGCAAGATGTTACACAATACAGGGCGGTACAAGGCATTAGAAAGCCAGATGAAGAACAACCGATTAAAAAACCCGCAATACAGCGTGGTACGAGGCCCGAACAGATCAGAAGGCAGTCAAGGCTACGACGGGGCAATATAACACGAGACATAACGCAATAGAGGGCGGTACAAGGCATTACACAGTCAAAGAACAACCGATTAAAAAAAAAAAACCACGCAACACGGTGTGGTACGATGCCAGAATAGAACACAGAGCAATCAAGAGCGTGACGGGGCAACACGATGCGAAACCGATACTGAGTGAGGCGGAGCAATACTATTTCAAATATACAAGAACATAGTACGGAACCAAATTCTTAAGCGTACGACACAAGACCATCTCAAATGGCAGTCAAGGAAGTTACCGAGCAACGTAATCCCGATTTGCACAAAATGGTACCATCAGGCACCATCACGTCCGTCAACACTAAGTTGTACTGCAATATCCCCCGCATCACACGCGCCGTACCCTTCTGCTCACCTGCTCCGCATGGATTCTGGGTTTGGACTTTGTGGCACACTCTGGTTCTGGCACCTAAAACACCCAAGACACACAATATTACTGTTGAGCTTACGGGAAACCACCACCCCCATGCGCTACCTCTCTGCTACCCAGCTCACCTCCAACGCTCGTCCGGCTCCGGATGCCTGCGGCGCCTGCAAAACCAAAGACAAACACTCCCCTGAGCCGCAATGTAGCACTGGGCTATTAGACGCCAACGTGTCCACAACCGCCTCACTTGCTGGGACTACTCAGTGGGTGCGCAGCATCGCCCCTCTGACCCTGCATGTCACACCAACCGAAGAAACACACGCCGAGATACTGCCCAAAACCCTACCAAATTCCCCATCTCCCACTCCCTCACCTTGCCCGCCCATCCTCCCCCTCCTGGCTCTTCGGGCGTGGGAGCTGTCGCCAGAGCCGCGGCCCTACCGGAAAATGCTTCGCAGCCTGGTGAGGCGGTGACACATGGGCGCCGGTGGCAGCGAGGCTGACGGCCGCCGCAAAGCCCGCAGCCCCACAGGCTGTTTCGCCAGGCGAGCGGCTGCCAAAGAGCTTTCCAACGAGGCACGGCTTTCCCTCCTCGCTCTTCGGGCGTGGGAGCTGTCGCCAGAGCCGCGGCCCTACAGGAAAATGCTTCGCAGGCTGGCGCGGCTGCACCTGGTGGGCGCCGGTGGCGGGGAGGCTGACGGCCGCCACAAAGCCCGCAGCCCCACAGGCTGTTTCGCCAGGCGAGCGGCTGCCAAAGAGCTTTCCAACGAGGCACGGCTTTCTCTCCTGGCTCTTCGGGCTTGGGAGCTGTCGTCAGAGCCGCGGCCCTACCGGAAAATGCTTCGCAAGCTGGCGCAGCAGCGCCACGTAGGCGCCGGTGGCGGCGAGGCTGACGGCCGCCGCAAAGCCCGCAGCCCCACGGGCTGTGGGGCCACGTGAGGGGCTGCCAAAGAGCTTTCCAACGAGGCACGGCTTTCCCTCCTGGCTCTTCGTGCTTGGGAGCTGTCGCCAGAGCCGCGGCCCTACTGGAAAATGCTTCGCAGGCTGGCGCGGCTGCACCTGGTGGGCGCCGGTGGCGGGGACGCTGACGGTCGCCGCAAAGCCCACAGCCCCACGGGCTGTGGAGCCACGCGAGCGGCTGCCAAAGAGCTTTCCAACGAGGCATGGCTTTCCCTCCTGGCTCTTCAGGCGTGGGAGCTGTCGTCAGAGCCGCAGCCCTACCGGAAAATGCTTCGCAAGCTGGCGCGGCAGCGCCACGTGGGTGCCGGTGGCGCCGAGGCTGACGGCCGCCGCAAAGCCCGCAGCCCCACGGGCTGTGGGGCCACGCGAGCGGCTGCCAAAGAGCTTTCCAACGAGGCACGGCTTTCCCTCCTGGCTCTTCGGGCGTGGGAGCTGTCGCTAGATCCGCGGCCCTACCGGAAAATGCTTCGCAGGCTGGTGCGGCGGCGCCACGTGGGTGCCGGTGGCTCCGAGGCTGACGGTCGCCTCAAAGCCCGCAGCCCCACGGGCTGTTTCGCCAGGCGAGCGGCTGCCAAAGAGCTTTCCAACGAGGCACGGCTTTCCCTCCTGGCTCTTCGGGCGTGGGAGCTGTCGCCAGAGCCGCGGCCCTACCGGAAAATGCTTCGGAGGCTGGCGCGGCTGCACCTGGTGGGCGCCGGTGGCTCCGAGGCTGACGGCCGCCGCAAAGCCCGCAGCCCCACGGGCTGTGGGGCCACGCGAGCGGCTGCCAAAGAGCTTTCCAACGAGGCACGGCTTTCCCTCCCTGCTCTTCGGGCGTGGGAGCTGTCGCCAGAGCCGCGGCCCTACCGGAAAATGCTTCGCAGGCTGGCGCGGCTGCACCTGGTGGGCGCCGGTGGCGGGGAGGCTGACGGCCGCCGCAAAGCCCGCAGCACCACGGGCTGTGGGGCCACGCGAGCGGCTGCCAAAGAGCTTTCCAACGAGGCATGGCTTTCCCTCCTGGCTCTTCGGGCTTGGGAGCTGTCGCCAGAGCCGCAGCCCTACCGGAAAATGCTTCGCAAGCTGGCGCGGCAGCGCCACGTAGGCGCCGGTGGTGGCGAGGCTGACGGTCGCCGCAAAGCCCGCAGCCGCACGGGCTGTTTCGCCAGGCAAGCGGCTGCCAAAGAGCTTTCCAACGAGGCATGGCTTTCCCTCCTGGCTCTTCGGGCTTAGGAGCTGTCGTCAGAGCCGCAGCCCTACCGGAAAATGCTTCGCACGCTGTCGCGGCGGCGCCACGTGGTCGCCGGTGTCGCTGAGGCTGACGTCCGCCGGAAAGCCCGCAGCCCCACGGGCTGTGGGGCCACGCGATCAGCTGCCAAAGAGCTTTCCAACGAGGCACGGCTTTCCCTCCTGGCTCTTCGTGCTTGGGAGCTGTCGCCAGAGTTGCGGCCCTACCGGAAAATGCTTCGCAGGCTGGTGGGGCGGCGCCACGTGGGCGCCGGTGGCTCTGAGGCTGACGGCCGCGGCAAAGCCCGCAGCCCCACGGGCTGTTTCGCCACGCGATCGGCTGCCAAAGAGCTTTCCAACGAGGCACGGCTTTCCCTCCTGGCTCTTCGGGCGTGGGAGCTGTCGCCAGAGCCGCGGCCCTACCGCAAAATGCTTCGCAGGCTAGCGCGGCGGCGCCATGTGGGTGCCGGTTGCGCCGAGGCTGAGGGCCGCCGCAAAGCCCGCAGCCCCACGGGCTGTGGGGCCACGCAAGAGGCTGCCAAAGAGCTTTCCAGCGAGGCATGGCTTTCCCTCCTGGCTCTTCGGGCGTCAGAGCTGTCGCCAGAGCCGCGGCCCTACCGGAAAATGGTTTGGAGGCTGGCGCGGCGGCACCACCTCGGGCTGCGGGCTTTCCTGCTGCCTTCAGAGTCTCACAGCCACCCTTTCCCACTTGGCACCACGCCAGCCTCTAGCATTTCTATTATTAAGTCAAGACAGTGTACGACTTAACATCATACAGAGCGCTACACATCAATACATGCTCAAATTAAGCATAGCCACTGGAAAAATTGGCAATACAGTGCCATCGTATGTTACCAAGTGTCACATCTCATTGAAGACAATGACAGAGCGATGCAACGTCAAGCGTAACACAGTACTGGGCCGTGCGAGGCAATACGCCGTCACAGAATCACCAATAGAGAAATTCACAACGGAGTGCAGTCTTACGATAGAATCTCTAAAGCCACCGTTAAGCCAGTGACAGGCGGTACAATGCCACACGTTACAGTATACAGGGCAGTACAACCCGATTCGCAGACAAATAAATTAGAGCAAATTACAAGACTCCCAATACAGTACAGTACAATGCCAGACCGTCTCAGATGTCGGTCAAGACAATGCCAGGGCAATGCAGTGCAAGACATAACGTTATACAGGTCAGTACAAGGCAATACGCAGTCAAATGAAGAACAGTAAACTACAATACCCAAACCACACTGGCAAACAATGGCAAACAATCCCACATGTCGGTCGAGACAATGACAACGCGAGACAGAACACCGTGCAGGGCAGCGCAAGGCAGTACACAGTCAAATAAACAACAGCTGACCAGAAAACCCGCACTACGCTGCCGTACGATCTCAAAACATCTCGGATGGCAGTCAAGGCAATTACAGGGCAAGACAAAGCACTACGTCGCAGTACCCAAGGCAGTACAAGGCAATACTCAGTCAAATAAATAACAGACAGTCACAAAATTCACAGTGCAGTGAATTCACATGGGTCAGATGGCAACCAAAAGAAGGACAGGGCAATACAAGGCGAGAGGTAACCCAATACGGGGCCGGACAAGACAATATGCAGTTGTGGCGGGTGGAGCGATTCACTTCAGTCCTGAGAGAAGTAGAGAAACATTTAGAAACATCAACACAGTGTTTCGACAAAGGCAGCAGTGAACGTAACATCCCTTTACCAGGTTCCGTGGCCACGTACCCCAGATCATTTATTGCACAGGGGCCAGGGTCAGACGAGCTGTTAGGGAGACCCTCCCGTCGAGCCACAACCCCCTTGCTTTCTAAACTCCTTCTTGAAGAGCAGTCTAAGTGCGGCTGGATCCAATTCCTAGCCCTGGACTTGGGCACCGGTTCACCTCTAAAGGATTGTATCCGCGCCATCAACCCTTTATATCACTGAGCTAAGGCTACGAGGTTTAGCGTGGTATTAGTCACTTACCGAGACTCTGTTGCGGCAAGGGATCTCTCAGCCTTGAGGAGCAGAACCTGAAGCAAGCGTCCCCGCTCAAGGGCACATCCTGGTGCTATGACAGACTATGACAGGCAATACTATGACAGGGCAATACAATGCGAGACGTAACTTTACACAGGGCAGTACAAGGCCAATACACAGTCAAATAGGGAATGACCGATCACAAAATTGATGCACGGTCAAATAGAGTACAACAGCCTAAGAAGCCCTCAATACAGTGCCTGTCAACGCCAGAATACATCAGATGGCTCGCAGCACGGTGAGAGGGCAATACGACGCAAGACTCAGGAAAATACAGGGCAGTACAAAGCAATACGTAGTCAAATATAGAACAGCCGATCAAAAACACCCTCAGTTCGGTGCGGTACAACCCCAGAGAGTGTAAAAGGACAGTTAAGACTATTTCATGGCAACACAACGCACAATGTAACACAATACAGGTTGCTACAACACGATACAGAATAATATAGGAAACAACCCATCAAAACGCCACAATACGGTGCAGTACGATCCCACACGGTCTCGGGTGGCAGTCAAAACAACTATAGGGCGACACGATCCAAGATGCAACATTACACGACAGAGCAGAACTGAAGACGCAGTCAACTAAATACCAACCAATTAGAAGAACCGCAATACAGTGCGGGAGAAAACAAAAATAAATGGAGATGCCAGTCAAGACAATGACAGAGCAATACAAGGCAAGAAATAACGCAATACAGGGCAGTACAGTGAAATACACGGTCAAATAAATAACTGATTAAGTATCCCGCAATACCGTGCGATGCAATGCCAAAACGCGTGAGACAGCAGTCGAGGCAGTGACAGAGCTATACAATGGAAGACGTAACAATGCAGGGCTGTACAACACCAAAATGTATCAGATGGCACTCAGAACAATAACATGGCGATACAATGCAAGCCGCAACACAATACAAGGTGGTAACAAGGCAATACACGGTCAAACACAGACTAACGAATAAAACCTGCACAATACGGATCGCTGCAATCCCAGAACATCTAAAGTGACAGTGAACGGAATGACGGGGCAGTACAATGCAAGATACAACACTAGACAGGGCAATACGCATTCAAATAACGCACAACCGATTAAAAAACCCACAATACACACCAGTACAATGCCGGAACAGATCAGATGGCAGTCCGGGCAAATAGAGGACAATACAATGCCAAACGTGATGCCATACGGGGCCGGACAAGGCAATACGCAGTTGTGGCAGGCCGAGCGGCTAACTTCGCTTCTAAGAGAGAAGCGGTGAAACATTCAGAAACATCAACACAGTGATTCTCCAAAGGCAGCAGCGCATGTGACGGCGCTTTACCAGATTCCATATGGCCACGCACCCCGGATTATTTACTGCCTAGGGGCCAGGGTCAGACAAGCTGTCAGGGAGACCCTCCCGTTGAGTCACGAGGCTCGGAAAGGACCCCCTTGCTTTCTAAACTCCTTCTCGGAGAGGAGTCTAGGTGCGGCTGGATCCAATTCCTAGCCCCGGACTTAGGCAACGGTTCACCTCTAAAGGATTGTATCTGCGCCATCGACCCTTTATATCACTGAGCTAAGGCTACAAGGTTTTGTATGCTATTAGTCACTTACTGAGAATCTGTTGCGGCAAGGCATCTCTATCTCGAGGAGCAGAACCTTAATTGAGCGTCCCTGCTCAAGGGGAGATCCTGGCACGGAGGCCCCTGCCATGCAGAAGTCAAAAGGCTCTTGGGCTGTCCACTATTTATGGGGTAAGCTAATTGACTTATAGTCACATCAGCACAGGAACAAGATATCTAGGTCCCCACTGTGTTGCCAACCATCCCCCAACTTCAAGTACCACTCAGAACAACTCCATGGATGATTGGGGCGCCAAAACGAAGGGGCGCCCGCACCACCCCAGCAGTCAAATAAGGAACAACCAATGGAACTTTCACAATAAATAAGTACAATCCCAGACAGTCCAAAGTAACAGCCAAGACAACGACAGACCAATACAGTGCAAGACCTAACATCACACAGAGCAGTAAAAGGCAACGCGCAGCCAAGTCAAGAACAGTTAAAATACCCATAATCCAGTGCAGCACTATGACACTGTCCCAAAACGCAGTCAAAACAACGACAGAGTAATGCAACACGAGCTGTAACACAATACAGGGCAGCACAAAGCAATACACAGTCACACAAAGAACAGCCAATTACAAAACCCACAACAGAACGCCCTACGATCTCAGGAAGTCTCAGAGGGCAGTCACGGCAAATACAGGGCAATACGGTGCAAGATAACACAATACAGGCCACTGCCAGCCAATACTCAGTCAAATAAATAACAGACAGTCAAAAAATTCACAATGCAGTGCACTACTATGACACCATGGGTCAGGTGGCAATCATGACAACGATAGGGCAATACAAGGCAAGACGTAACCCAACACGGGGCCGGACAAGGCAATATGCAGTTGTGGCAGGTGGAGCCATTCACTTCACTCCTAAGAGAAAAGTAGAGAAACATTCAGAAACATCAACACAGTGATTCTCCAAAGGCAGCAGTGCGCATGACGGCGCTTTATCAGGTTCCGTGGCCACGGACCCTGGATTATTTCCTGCCTAGGGGCCAGGGTCAGACGAGCTGTCAGGGAGACCCTCCCGTTGAGTCACGAGGCTCGGAAAGGACCCCCTTGCTTTCTAAACTCCTTCTCGGAGAGGAGTCTAGGTGCGGCTGGATCCAATTCCTAGCTCGGAGAGGACCCCCTTGCTTTCTAAACTCCTTCTCGGAGAGGAGTCTAGGTGCGGCTGGATCCAATTCCTAGCCCCGGACTTGGGCAACGGTTCACCTCTAAAGGATTATGTCTGTGCCGTCAACCCTTTACATGGCTCATAAAAAACAGCTGATGAAGGAAGTGACAATATGGTGGCCTACAACGGCAGAATAGATCAGATGACAATCAAGACAACAACAGAGCAATACAATGGAAGACGTAACACCACACGGGGCCGGACAAGGCAATACACAGCCACATCAGAACCCATGAGAGACATCAAACTACAGTCCAGACCTAGGACAGATTCTCTAACGTGACCGTCAAGACGACAGGGCAATGCAATGCAAGATGTAACACAGGCCATATGCAGTTGTGGCGGGCGCAATGATAAAATTCACTCCTAAGAGAGAGGTAGAGAAACATTAACAAACATAACAGTGATTCACTAAAGGTAGCAGCGCACGTGATGGCACTTTACCAGGTTCCATATGGCCACGCACCCCGGGTCATTTACTGCCTCAGGGCCAGGGTCTGACACGCTGTCTGGGAGACCCTCCTGTTGAGTCACGAGGCTCGGAAAGGACCCCCTTGCTTTCTAAACTCCTTCTCCGAGAGGAGTCTAGGTGCGGCTGGATCCCATCCTCGCCCCGGACTTGGGCAACGGTTCACCTCTAAAGGATCATATCTGCGTGATCAAACCCTTCGTATCGCTCAGCTAAGATGGCAAAGTCTGGCATGCTGTTAGTCACTTACCCAGAATCTGTTGCGGCAAGGCTTCTCTCAACCTAGAGGAGCAGAACCTTAAGTGAGTGTCCCCGGGAAACGCTGGCAAACAGGCCGCTGCCTTGCAAGGAAGCTCAAAGGGCTCTTGGTCTGTCCGCTAGGTCTATAGCAAGCTAACTGACTCACAGTGTCTTGACTCTGGTGCCAGCCACCCCACAAAGTTCAAGTGCCACTCGTAGCGACTCCTGCTGGTCGTTATAGCTCGAGCAGCAGCCTGGAGGAAAAAGGGGGGTGACATCGCAACAGCGGTCAAATACAGAACAACCGGTTAAAAATTGCACAATACTGTGCCAGAGACTCTAAAATAACTGGCAAGACAACGACAGGGCAACACCATGCAAGATCTAACCTTACACAGGGCAGTACAAGGCAACATACAATCAAATGCAGAGCAGACAATGAAAGAATTGACGGTACGGTGCCATACAACGGTAGAATATATCAGATGTCGGTCACCACAATGACAGAGCAATACAAGGCAAGACGTAACGCGATACGGGGCCCTACCAGGCGACACAGTCAAGGAAACAACAACCCATGAAAGAATTCACAATACAGCGCGGTCCTAGGACGGAACGTGTAAAATGACCGTCGAGACAGTGACAGGGCAATACAATGCAAGACACAACACCATACCAGGTGGTAACAAGGCAACATGCAGCCAAACGAAGAACAACCGATTAAGAAACCCAGCATACGTTCAACTGTAATACCAGAAAACATCAGAAGGCAGTCAAGACAACGACAGCACACTATAACATGAGAAGTAACACAATACACAGCAGTACAAGGCATTACACAGTCAAATAAAGAAGAACCGATTAAAAACCACACAATACAGTGCGGTGCGATGCCAGAGTGGATCAGAAGGCAGTCGAGACTATGACGGGGCAATATAATGCAAGATGTTACACAATACAGGGCGGTACAAGGCATTAGAAAGCCAGATGAAGAACAACCGATTAAAAAACCCGCAATACAGCGTGGTACGAGGCCCGAACAGATCAGAAGGCAGTCAAGGCTACGACGGGGCAATATAACACGAGACATAACGCAATAGAGGGCGGTACAAGGCATTACACAGTCAAAGAACAACCGATTAAAAAAAAAAAACCACGCAACACGGTGTGGTACGATGCCAGAATAGATCACAGAGCAATCAAGAGCGTGACGGGGCAACACGATGCGAAACCGATACTGAGTGAGGCGGAGCAATACTATTTCAAATATACAAGAACATAGTACGGAACCAAATTCTTAAGCGTACGACACAAGACCATCTCAAATGGCAGTCAAGGAAGTTACTGAGCAACGTAATCCCGATTTGCACAAAATGGTGCCATCAGGCACCATCACGTCCATCAACACTAAGTTGTACTGCAATATCCCCCGCATCACACGCGCCGTACCCTTCTGCTCACCTGCTCCGCATGGATTCCGGGTTTGGACTTTGTGGCACACTCTGGTTCTGGCACCTAAAACACCTAAGACACACAATATTACTGTTGAGCTTACGGGAAACCACCACCCCCATGCGCTACCTCTCTGCTACCCAGCTCACCTCCAACGCTCGTCCGGCTCCGGATGCCTGCGGCGCCTGCAAAACCAAAGACAAACACTCCCCTGAGCCGCAATGTAGCACTGGGCTGTTAGACACCAACGTGTCCACAACCGCCTCACTTGCTGGGACTACTCAGTGGGTGCGCAGCATCGCCCCTCTGACCCTGCATGTCACACCAACCGAAGAAACACACGCCGAGATACTGCCCAAAACCCTACCAAATTCCCCATCTCCCACTCCCTCACCTTGCCCGCCCATCCTCCCCCGAGGCGTGCAACCTGAAGGCTCGCAAACCACCCATAAAACCCAACAGACATGGGTTGCTTTAAAACTTGAAAGTTGCTCCCTCTGAGGCAGATGTGATAAGGTCAGCAGCGGCGGGTGGGCTGAAGTGACTGACTCATCCCCATCCCCACATCCCATGTCATTCATTGCTTCAAAACTTCAAATTGGAAAGAACCAATACATACAGTACTCAGAGCCACATCTTCTCTCTAATACCACGTGCTGACTCACCTTCTTACATTGCTCTCCTCTCCTACGCTGCCCCGCCAAGCTTGTCCTGTTGCATCTGCAAGAACGACATCAGAGAAATCACCCTGAGGCAGAGCAATAGAGTCATAACAACAAAAAGCCTTGCACCTTTTTACAAATACCATCTAAGGTCCAAATACAACCGTACACAAAGAAAATTACAAAAAAAAAAATCCGCACCAAAACCAGCTGTACCCTCTTCCACATGAACTCTTCTTCACTGCTGCTGTATTGCCTTTCCAACATGCCTCTGCTCTTCCCAAACAAAACAGAAGAGGTGTCTACACAGCCTCCCAATGGCTACCCTGAGACAACTCTAACACCTTTGCCCCGATCTACTGGGATTCATGTACTACATATAGACTCTCCACAGGATTCCGCCCACCCTGGACACTACGTGCCCAGGCAGGGCAGCCCCGAGCCAAACACTCACGGTTACGGACAGACACTACACGGAACGCTACGAACGACACGCCTCAAAGATGAGAGAAAACTCTCAGCAAGAAAGATGACACGGGGACCAAAGTCACCGTCGTGCAAGAAAATCTGTGGGATCGTGATGATGTCAACATGAAGACGCTCTACGGAACCCCCTGAAGCAAACTGTAGAACGTGATGGTACGTAATAAGAATGGACTGTTGAGCCCGCTAAGATGGACGTGCAGGAAGTCTGGCTTCAAGACCTAAGAACGTAACGACGCAGGGAAGAACTCCCAGACGTGGAAGTGGGCCGTCCAGAAACTTCCGAGAGGCAAGATTGATGCACGCTTTAAGATGCTAACGCAAGAAGAGCATCAGATGAATGGTGCTACGCCCACAGGCCCAAGCATTCGAGACCCTAAGGATGACGCCCAGGGCCCCACGTCGTGCTCCTGGAGCTCAAAGATGACCTCGAGACCCAAGAAGGGGCGAAGATACACAACACAGACCACATGAACGACATGACAACACGCACGGGCTGGAACTGCCCTGCCCGGGACACGCTAGCGTCACACTGAGCAGTAAGCAACATCCTTTACCTTCCTAAATATGACTGTGCCCCGGGACAGCCCTCGCCACTACGCTAACGTCAAAGACCCCATTTTGCAATTGTCCACCTCGGCCCCTCTCCGGCGCCTGACTGTCAACTTAGCTTTTGGAGGGACAGGCATCTGAATCCTTCTTCGATGCGGTCCGCAAAAACCAGCCATCCGATACATTTCCGCAGTCACCAGGTTCCTCCTCTTCCTCTGCAAAAGGAAAATAAAACATAATCCCAGAGGCCGCCACAGCACCAGCAATAAGCATCCTGAGAGGAGATGCCAACCTCTTCGACGACACGCTCAGCCTCCCGAATGCCGTGGCGTTCTGCTTGCCCGCTCTGCGCCGATTCCGGAGTCCGAGGCTGCAATGATAGTTATTCACAGCACCTAAGAGACCAAGAAACACAACATTACCACTGCGCTTCTGCCAAACCGCCACACCATCAACTCCTATCTTCTGTCTTCATTCACATGAAAAAAAAAAGTACCCAATTGTATTCATAGAGGCGCCAGTCACATCTTCCCTCTAATGCCACATGCCGAGCCACCTCCGTACAGCGCTCCTCTCGGCTCCCCTACGTCACCCTGCACATCTCATCTCTCGGCATCTAAAAAGAGAAAAAAAAAAAAAATCCAACATTACGCCGATGCAGAGCGATAGCTTAATTCCAAAGGTCTTGTTTCTACTTCGGAACACTGTTCAATTAGATCCAACTACAGCCTGCCATCAAAAAAAAAAAAAACACAGAAAAAGCCCACAAACATTACACCCCACACAAAGCAGCCTGAACATCTTTGAGATACTGCGTCCTTCACTGGCTGTGAACAGCCTCTCCGACTTGGCTCTGCTTATGCCAACACCCACTAATAAAACACCCACGCACCCAACCTACTGAGAGCAAATTAATTCCAGATGACTACCCAACCTTTGCCTCGGTCGCCACAGATCCACATATTAACTGTAGACTCTCGTCACTATTCTGCCTGCCCTGGACTCTACACACCCGGGCAGGGGGGCTCCGAGCCAGACACACACACAAGCACAGACCAACACTACACAAAACGCTAAAAACAACGCACCTCAAGGATGAGAGAAAACTCTCAGCAAGAAGGATGACACCCAGACGGAAGTCACCGTCGGGCAAGACGACCTGGAGACCGTGGTGGTGATGTGAAGAGGCTCTATGGAAGCCCCTGAAACAGAGTGTAGGACATCATCATCTGTGATAAGAAGGGACTGTCAAGACTGATAAGATGTATGCGGGGGAAGCCTGGCTTCAAGACCTAAGAACATAATGACATAGGGAAGAAGTCCCAGTTGTAGACGCGGGCCATCCGGAAACTTCCAAGACGCAAGACCGATGCGAGCTTTAAGCTTCTAACGCAAGACGACCAGCAGCCGAATGGTGCTATGCCCACGGGTGCAGGTGTTCGAGACCCTAGGGATGGCGCCTGAGGCGCCATGCCGTGCTCCTGGAGCTTAAAGATGACCTCGAGACCCGAGAAAGGTCTAAGACACAGAACACGGACCACACGAAAGACAACAACACACACAGGCTGGAACCACCCTGCCCGGGAATGCCGAACAGTAAGCCGCATCCCTTACGTGCCTAAAGGAGACTGCCCTCCAGGACAAACCTCTCCCCTACGCCAACTTCAAAGACACCTTTTTGCAATTCTCAACCTCGTCCCCTCTCGAGCGCCAGTCTCTCAACTTAGCTTTTGGAGGGCCAGGGGTCCGAATCCATCCTTGAGGCAGTCCACAGAAAACAGCCATCCAGTACGTTCCTGTGGTCACCAGCTTCCTCCTCTTCCTCTGCAAAAGGAAAAGAAAAAAAAAGTTATCCCAAAAGCAGCCACAGCACCAGCAATAAGCATCCTGAGAGGAGATGCCAACCTCTTCCACAACACCCTCAGCCTCATGAACGCCGAGGCATTCTGCTCGCCCGCTCAGCGCCAATTCCAGAGTCTGACGCTGCGGCAACAGTTATTCACGGCACCTAAGATACCAAGAAACACAGCATTACCACTGCGCTACTGCCAAACCACCAGTCCCGTGCTCCTCCTCGATACTATCTGGCTCGCCTCAAATGCGAGAGCCTAGAGCACACCAGGCTCCGACGACACCCGAACCCATCTGCAAAACCTGTCCAAGAAGGACTCATGAACCCGGCTCCCTTTTCTAGCCCTCCCCCAGTGCCAAAACTTTAGAAACCCCTTCTCTTCTCCCTGAGCTGCCAGGGAAGGAGCCCCACTTCTTCCCCATAGATCCCACCCTTTATTTGCCAGCCCGAACACCCGGCGTTGGACACTTCTTGAGAGCCACTCTTCCCAGCCTCTCCCTGCGTCCCACCACCACCTCCTATCTTCTGTCTTCCCACGGACTCTGGGCTCTGCTGCAGACCCACAGAGTCAGTGAAGCCCTGATCTGACCTATACCAGGGGCCTGCCACAAGCCGCAAAGGCTCCAGGGACACGGCAAAACCCTGAGCACGGTGGGGGAAGGTGACAAGGCACCCCACATCCTGAAATACGTTATGCTTTATGGCCCTGCTGCTTTCCTGAGAAATGTGGAAACTCCATCTACAGCTGCAGACAAGGTGCTCACCCAGTCCCTGCAAAGTAATCTCATCATCTGCCCGATTGAGACAAATTCTATTGGCATCTTATCTGGGATACAGCAAAGCTAGTGGGGAAAAAAAAAAAAACACAAACAAGAAAGTTCCGTCTTCAATACAGTCAGGGATTCCAGGAAAATGCGCCATGCCTGGAAGAGAGAAAACCATACCCTTAAACTATCTCACCGCCCCCTAAGACTCATTACCACGCGACTCACCTGAAAAACCACAAGGAAGAGAACCGGCACATGAGGCCGCTCTCTACTATACACGCTGCCAAACCTCACCTGGTCCTGAAGGTCTTGCCACCTCCAGCTTCTTACCTGCTATTCTCTAAATGGGATAACATCTCCACCCAAGGAGCTGAGCCGCCTCCAAAGCTGCAATCGACTGAAGGACAGGCAGAGCTCTGACCCTGGAGACACCTGGCAGCAGAACGAGCTGCCCCAGCAGAGGCTGTGGGTTATATACCCCGGGCCCCGCCCAACGCCCTTCCCACCATCCCCTGGGAAAGGGCCTGGCTGACCTCCACAAGGCATAGAGCCTGCCAGAGGAAAAGCTGCTCCTTTCCTCACAGGCCTGAGAAGTACAGCATGCAAAACACCAAAACGGAGAAAGCGACCCTTAGAGGAACGGACAATATGTGCTCTTTTATTACAACGACATCAACTGTGTCAGCAACAGGGCCCGGTAGGTAAGTAAACTTAATTAAACTTCTGCAGGGCGTAGACATAAAGAGAAAGACATCATCCTAACCTAAATAGGCCAGAAGATCATGAAGCACAATAACAATATTTTTATCAAGACTCAATGTGCTTTAGTTTCCTTGTAAAAGAAACCCCACAACGAGTCATACAGCATTTCTAGCAAGACGACGCATATTATCCGACTTCTGCCAGAACTGTGTTCTGGATCGGACCGACAGACAGAGTGCAAGCAGAGGCTTGTGTGCCGCCTGTAATGCAGTGGCTGAGAAAGAACCGAGGCTTGGGGCCGCCGCTCTCCTCGGCCGAGTCTGCTCCGGTGCCCTGTCTGTCATCATTGCTGTTGTGCCTTAGGCCATGCAGTAAAACAAGTGACACGTGCTCCCTTTTAACTTCTCTCCTGAGGCAGAAAAGAACAAGAGAGAGAGACTTAGGGACTGAAAGATAAACTGAACTGTAATGAAATCTTAACAGCAAAATAATACTGAGAAAAGACAACAGTAACAAGAAAACAATTAAATATATACAGGACATACACAACCCGATACAGAGCTCCCAGGATGACCGCTGCTTCACTGGCAAAGTCCGGAACCAGACTCCGTGACAGACTGGAACCAGACTCCGTGACAGACCGGAACCAGACTCCGGACCTGGTTGCATAAATGCACGGATCGAGGTCAAAGGACAATGAACAGACAGAGGAGTCTTCAGAGGCCAGAAAACAGGTACCGACCCCTTTGATCCCTCCGCTTTTATACTGAGCGTGATGAGGATGGGATGGAATACCCTATCAGTCAGATTCGGGTCACCGGTCCCGTCTACTCTTCACTATGGGTGCAACCCCTCTACGCTTTTCTGCTTCCAACCCTCCAACAGGGCATATATAAAAGTTAGCTGGGCTGGGCTGTTGTAGGAATAAGTATAAGCAAGAGCCTCTCTGCACGGCATCCCTTCGCATTAAGTGTAAATATAAGTTCTTGGTGCTCTGAAGGCAGATACTACCTGAAAAATACGTCATTATTTTCAGAGAGTTCACTTCATTGGAAGAGACTTACCTGAAAAGTAAAGTGACTGCAAACAACACCAGTTCTGTTGTACCTCAGACCAGCACTTCCACACATGGCTACGTAACCTCACATTCACATGAAAAAAAGAAGAAGTGGCCAAATGTATTCATGGAGCCGCCGGTCACATCTTCCCTTTAAGACCTCGGGCTCAGCCACCTTTGTCCTGCACCCCCATCAGCTCCCCTGTGTATCCCTGGCCACCTCATCTCTCTGCATCTGAAAAAAAAGCAACACACCAACATCAAACATTACCCTAATGCAGAGCAGTAGCTTAATTCCAAAGGTCTTGTTTCTACTTAGGAACCCTGTTCACATAAGTCCAACTACAGCCTGTCATCCAAAGAAGAGACGCCTGCAAACATTACACCCCACACAATGCAGGTTTACCATCTTTGAGATACTGTCCCCTCCACTAGCCATGAACACCCTCTCCAACTTGTCTCCGCTTATGCCAGCGCCCACTAATGAAACACCCGTCCACACAGCCTCTCGAAAGCTAATCAATTCGAGACGACTGAGCAACCTTTGCCTGGGTCTAGACAGATCCTCATATTCAGTACAGACTGCCGTCTGTAAGTCCTGCCGTCTGAAAGTCCAAGACACAGAAGACAGAGCACACAAACTACACAACCGAAGACACAGGCCAGAACTGCCCTGCCCAGCACACACTAGCTTTGTGCTGAAAAGTAACCCACTCCCTTTACCTACTCAGAGGAGACTGCTCCCGCATAGCCCTCTGCTCTAGCCTGACTTTAAAACTCCTCCCTGAAACTGTCAACCTTGGCCCCCCTCCAGCACCTGTCCCTCTACTTCGCTTTCAGAGGGCCAGTGGTCTGAATTCATCCTTGACAAAAAAAAACACAACAAACAGCTAACTGATGTGTTCCTGCAGTCACCATGTTCCTCTTCATCAGCAAAACAAAAAGAAATCACAGCTCCAGCAGTGACCACCGTGACAGTAGATGCCAACCTCTTCCACAACACCCTCATCCTCAGAGGTGCCATGGCAATCCACTCACCTGCTTCACGTCGATTCCAGTCAGAGGCTGCAGCAACAATTATTTATGGCACCTAAGATACAAACAGACACAAAATTACCATTGCATTTCTGCAAAATCATCAGTCCCGTGCTCCTCCTCCACACTGTCCAGCTCACCTCAAATGCAAGAGACTAGAACAGACCAGACCCTGTCGACACCCAAATGCAAAACCGATATGACAGAGACTGATGAACCCACCTCCTTTTCCTAGCCAGCCCCCAGCGCCAAAACTTTAGAAACCCCTTCTCTTCTCCTCAACCGTCAGGGAAGGAGCCTCACTTCTTCCTGACAGCTCCCATCCTGTATTTGCAACCCTGAACCCCCTACGCCGGCTGCTTCTCAGGAGCAGCTCTTCTGAGCTGTGCCCTGCGTTTGGCAGGCACCTCCTATCTTCTGTCTTCCCACAGACTCTGGGCTCTGCATCAGACCCACAAAACAAATAATGTCCTGACACAATCTATGAGGGGCCTGCTGCCCGCTGCAAAAACTCTAGGGACACCGTGGCACTCCATGGGCAACGGGGAAAGGTGATGAGCCATGCCATACCCTGAACGACGCTATGCCTTACATCCCTGCTGCTTTCTTGAGAAATGCTGGTGCCATATATGCAGATGCATACAAAACGCTCACCCTAACCCCCATAAGATAATCTCATCATCAACCCAATTAAGAGAAACAATATCAGCAATTTACACAGCATACTGCAAAACTGGTGAAAAACCCACAGTTCTATCTTCAATAAAGTCAGAAATTCTAGGAAAATGCAGTGCTCCTAGAACAAAGAAAAGCATACTATTAAACCATCTGGGCACCCCTTAAACACTCATCACAAAGTTATGACCCGAAAAAAAAAGGAGCATACCAGTCAACTTTCTACCATACAGGCAGCTGGATGTTTACTGCTCCCGAAGGTCTCAGCTCAGCCTTCTCACCTCTGCCTCCCTAAATGCCGAAACACGCCTGCCCAAACAGCTGAGCCTGTCCCAAAGCTGCAGCAAAGCGAGGGACCAGCAGAGCACCCACCCCACGGGGCCCAGCAGCAGAATGAGCTCCTGAGCCCGGGCTGGGGCTCGTGTACCCCGGGCCCCGCCCACCGCCCTCAGGCCCCGCCCACCGCCCTTCCCACAATCCCCTGGGAAAGGGGCAGGGCCAACCCCCAGAAGACGTGAAGGCGGGTGGCAGCGGGAGCAGCAGCTTCGCTTCTCCTGCCTTAAGTTCCCAGCAGGTGAAGCGCCTCCCCTTTTTATTTCCATTTGGGACTAACCTCTGGTGATTCTCTTACCGCTTTTGTGTGATTTCTGTCCAGTTGTTGCTGTGGAGAAGAGAGCTCTGCAGGGGTTGCATTATTTTTGCGATCTTCAGATATTTTTGTGGTTAACTGATAATCGTGTTTTATCGTTTTGGAAGAGTGTTGGAAGCATATGATTTCCAGAAGACTTATGAGCATTTACGGACGGGCTCCTGGAGGACTAAAGTGCCATAGAGACGCGCGTCGGAGGACTGAGGGGGCACTTCCGGGGTCGTGGAGGACCGAAGTGCCACGGAGACGCGCGTCGGAGGACTGAGGGGGCACTTCCGGGGTCGTGGAGGACCGAAGTGCCACGGAGACGCGCGTCGGAGGACTGAGGGGGCACTTCCGGGGTCCTGGAGGACCGAAGTGCCACGGAGACGCGCGTCGGAGGACTGAGGGGGCACTTCCGGGGTCCTGGAGGACCGCGAGGTCACGTAGATGGAAACCCGGAAAACTGCCGGGCACTGACGGGGCCGTGGTAACGTGTAAGAGCCGATGCGGAGGGGCCGATGGCCGCTCTGGAGGCCGGGCGGGCGGCACCGATGCCGCTCCAGGTGGCGCGGAGCTCGCCAGAGTCCCGGCGGTCCTGGTTCGCCCTCCGGCCGCCGCTCTCTTGAGACTGCGGCCGGACGGGCCTCCGCGAAGCCGCGCCTGCGCACGAGCTGCGGAACCCACGCGGCGCCGGCGGCGGGGGCCGAGGGGGGCCGGGAGGCGCGGGCACTGCGCATGCGCCGCCCCCCACCTGCAGGACGCGCCTTCAGCCGCCAGGCGGCAGCACCCGCTCCGGTATTGACACACATCTGTACGTTTAGGGAATTTACGTTGCCCATTTCCTACGTTAACGCTTTTGATACCGAATATCTATTTAGGCTGTCTGCCTACACACCTAGTTTGACACTAATATCTTTTTATAAACGCATCTAAGTATCTTTATATTCTAGGATCTTTCATATAACACAGAATCACAGAATCCTTAGAGACAGAGGTTTTTATTTTGAACTTTTACATACATAATTTATATATATGTATGTTTCTCATTCCCTATTTCAATGCATCCTGCCCATAGTTACAGGTTTTCACATTTTTTAATGCATCCCAAGAATTTTCAGACATTCTGGGGCCGCGACCCACTTCTTTTGGGGGGGCAACTCCACGTAACCCCCCCCCCCATCTCCCACTCACCTGCTCCTCTGCTGCATCATCGCTGCCCCAGTGACATCGGGGTGCCCCAAATGACACCATCACCCCCCAAGACACACACACACAGACACCCTTCTATTCACCCCAAAAAAAGGCTTAAAACGCCCAGACCCAGGGCTGGCCCCTTCTCCTCAGGGGGGCTCCGCCACCGGCTGCAAACCTGGGCTGGGGCATCTCTCGAGCAGCACGAGACGCCTACGACGAGGCACCTGGAAAACAAAAATCCCCAATTATAGCTCAGCATCCCAAAAAAACAGCACAGAAGAGAGCAGAGGAATTCCGTCAGACGGAGGGACGGGACAGGAGCTGGGGAAACAGCTCAGCTCGAAATACAGCACAGCCTTCAAAAGCCAGCGCCATTTGAACTCTTAAAAGTCAGGATTAAGACTAATCAGTGCCATTTTGAACACGTTCTTAGCATAAGGGCGAACCCTCCGGCTGGTGCTGGGAAACACCTGGCCCTTTCCCTTTCACTGAGAAGGTGTGCATGAAGTTTACATCCACCCAGTGAAAATACTTACCCTGTGAAAGTACTTGGCTTTCCTTCGGCGCTAATTTAACTTGCACGGCTGTGAACGGATACTATTAAACTATCCGTCTCCAAAATACACAGCTGTGATTTGACCACGGGGGGTTTTTTGTGTGCTACACGAGGAGGAGGAGGGACATCGGGGCAGCGGCGCTGCCCGAGAGAGACACTACTGGCTGCCGGGAAAAGGCGGCACTGAAAGCCAGACAGAAGTACTTCAGAGCACTCTGCCAAAAAAACGGGGGGGAAAACCGCGTAACATTCAGTTGTCTCTCCTTTTAAACATTTCGAACAAATACCTAACTGCCCAGGTACACCTCATAAATTGTACACTACAGCCGTTTAGGCGGCTGCAGTTTAAACTACGCAAGTCAGTTTGTCGATTATACAACTCTCACTTTTTTTTTTAGCTTCATTTAACATAGAAAAATCAGTGAGAGAAAAAACTCCTCCAAATGGTTTTACTTTTGGGGGCGGGGAATCAAATCGCCGGCGCCGCGATCCGTAGGGCTACCAAAAAGGACCGGCAGATTCGCGAATGCTTTTGGCTGTGCTGAAGGCGCAGAGGAACGCGTTTTTATGGTATCTCGACTGTTCCAACCGAGAACCCAAAGGCCGGCGATGCCAGCAACTGGGGGGAGACGCGCGGCACTTGGGCCTGCGGAAGGAAATGAACTTCCTCCCGAGGTTACAGAAAAAGGACATTGTTGAAGCCGTAACTCACCAAAACCACAACCAAAACCACAGGATTCGCCGTCACGAGTTAAACGCTGCTGCTGCTTCACGGCAAAGCCTGGAGAACACAGAGAGGCGATGCCCGTTTGTCCCGTTTTGTCCATGTCTCCTCTTTGACCTCAATCGCCTTTAGGACAGATGCCAGTATCTCAGTGAGGTTTTCGAGTACCGCTGTGAAATATTTTAAAGACTTATTGACTGAGAAAGCATAAAGTTTTTATCGTGAAAGCAAAGCCTGCTTCTTCTGGACATGTGAACTCTTACAAACAGTTCCTTCCCTCTTCTAGTACAGAATTATTTTCACAGTATCGTTTGACAGTGAGCACCCAGAAAGAGAAGAATATGCTTTCAGGAAGAGAAAAATAAATGGAGGGAAGTAAGCTTTGCAGAGGCGTAACGTGCTCCAGGACAGACTTTATTTTGTTTTTAGGATTGTGAGGGACGGACTGTAAATTCCCTGCCGAGGGGCAGGAGCCCCTCCAAGCCTTCAGTGGAACGCCTCAAACACTCGCAAGGAAATAAATAACGCAGGCCTGGCCTTCAAACAGCTGGTGAGGCTCACACTTCTGGCGGCTGAAAGTGTGGGAGAACTGTCTTGTGAAGACAGGTCGGTTCTGCCACTCGTGCCCTGAGCTCGCTCGTTCTCAGTTCTCGAGGCCGTTGTGTCCCATGAGTGACCTTTGCTTCATTATCCGCGAAACGCACGTGAAAGCGCACGCCCTGCATGTGCTCATGAAGATTACAGAGATCACGCTAAACATGTGTGACCATGGCACTCGTCTCTCCACCCAAATCATGGCACACGTCACCGGGGAGAAGGGAGAAACCTGAGCTGAGCCCGTCCTCAGCAAGGAGGGCGGACCGTGCTGATTCAGCAAACGTAAAAGGGGAAAATAAGTGCCCCGAGGGAACAAAAAAGAAACAAAAGAAATAGATAGTGCCTGGGAAGATTCTTCCCAAGAAAGAAGAAGATTATGCCTGGGAAGAATCCCTGAAAAAGACGCTGGAACCAGGACCCGCGATCTCTTTATCTCTGTCTTTTTCTCTGTCTTTTCCTCTCTCTGTCCCTCAGTTTCTCTTTTCTCTTGGAATTGTTAAGTAACAGTTAGAGCTGTGAAGTGATGACCTTAAGATGACCTTAAGTACGACCTTAAGCACCGCTTGCCATAAGTTGTCCTACACCTGGTGTTAACTAACACAATGTACACCCCAACACCTGCCATAATTTTTTATATACCTAACCAATTATCGTGGGCTTGTTAAGATCTATACTAACCATTTTGGTAAGCTAATAAATGTTTCTGTATGGACCTTGAGATTTATCTCACCTTAGTCCGTGCCGCTGAGAATTTACAAATCTGAAGTCACTTACCCTCCCCTCTTTCCTGACAGCGGGAAGCGATAAGGATTTTGTTAAAATATTTCACAGAAAAACTATAGGAGGAGCGCTGGCACATCCTTCCCGTTAACTTCAGAGTCCACACTACAAGTACCTCAGGAAAAAAGCAGACGCGCATCGCAGACGCACCTCGTACTCGCAGAGCACTCCGGATTCTTTCCGTCTGTCCTGTACCATCACGGCAGAAGGAAGGGCGACCACGGAGAAACGCTGGCAGCTGGAATTCTGCCAAGACAGGAAAAAAACTTCTGGCGTAAAGCTAGGTGGCAATCTAAAGCGTCCTTCTTTCGTGAAGGTCTGTGAAGACTGCAGCCAACGGAGGCTCCTGACGAGTGGGACACGGCCCCAAAGCCTGGGACTCACCGCAGCTCCTGCTTTCAGCGCTGCCCACAGAATTTTCCAGTTCAGGTGCCTCTCTCTTTCTCTGTCCCTTCCTCTTCTGCAGCGCTGGTCACTTGACCATCCTCCACCTAAGAGAACACAGCGGTGTCTTACAGCTCTTGCGATATGAAGCTTCCCAGATGTGCAGCCTTGCACGCACACAACCCTTCCCCATGGCCATACCGTGATTTTGGATACGCGTACGGACCCTGCGGTACATATCAGCAATCTGGTCTGCTGAGGACAACTCAGAGGGGACCCTTCCTCACCCAGAAATGCTTGGCTGTCTCTTCCCTGCCGCAGGAAGCACCTTCTGGCTCAATCACCTTGATGTTGTTCTCTGGCTGTTTCACGTTTTTCAAGCATCTTAAGCTTCACCCGCAGCAGCTCCTGTTCAAAGCCAGTAAACGTCCACCAGTCCCAGGTCGCCCACACCAGGAGGGAGAACGGGGCTGAACGGAGACAGCCCAGGCAAGTCTGTGGCAAAGGCAGCCCACGACAACCCCGGGGAGGAGCGGACAACCGCGGCCTCCGGGAGAGAAAGAGAAGGGGCAGCAGTTCCCCGACCACTCGCCCCAGCGGGAGCCCCCCCTGCAGCAGGAGCTCCTGGAGACGCTGCTTTCCCCACCCGGATGCTCCTGGCACCTGCATCGAGAGGCGACCAAGCGCAGCCAGGGGCGGCCGCCGCTGTCGGGAACAGGACGGGGGGAGGACATCTGCCGGCAGTGCCTCGGCTGGGGAGGAGGGCCGGGGCCCGTCTCCTCGCAAAGGAACAGGGAGCGGGGGTGCTGCGGGCCCGGGAGCGGGGGGACGCCGGCCCGGGAGCAGGGGGGGGCCGGCCCGGGAGCCCGGGGACGCGGGGGGAGAACCGTCCCGATGGGGGGGTACGCGAGGGAGGGAGGGAGGGGGGGTCCGAGCCGGAGGACGCGGCGGGGGGGGCCGGGGCCGGGGCCGGCCTGGGAGCCAGGGGACGGGACGCGGGGGGGGAACCGTCCCAGGAGCGGGGGGGTCCGAGCCGGAGGACGCAGGGGGGGTCCGAGCCGGAGGACGGGGGGGGTGGGGCCGGGGCCGGGCTGGGAGCCCGGGGACGCGGGGGGGGGACGCGGGGAGGGGGGGAACCGTCCCGGGAGCGGGGGGGGGTCCGTCCCGGGAGCGGGGACCGCCTACCATCCTCCCGCCCGACGGAAACGCGACCGGCAGACGCCGCTCCCCACGTGACCACCCGGAAGTAACGTACCGGAAAATACTTCGCAGGCTGGCGTGGCGGCGCGACGTGGGCGCCGGTGGCGCCGAGGCTGACGGCCGCCGCAAAGCCCGCAGCCCCACGGGCTGTGGGGCCACGCGAGCGGCTGCCAAAGAGCTTTCCAACGAGGCACGGCTTTCCCTCCTGGCTCTTCGGGCGTGGGAGCTGTCGCCAGAGACGCGGCCCTACCGGAAAATGCTTCGCAGGCTGGCGCGGCTGCACCTGGTGGGCGCCGATGGAACCGAGGCTGACGGCCGCCGGAAAGCCCGCAGCCTCACGGACTGTGGGGCCACGCGAGCGGCCGCCAAAGAGCTTTCCAACGAGGCACGGCTTTCCCTCCTGGCTCTTCGGGCGTGGGAGCTGTCGCCAGAGCCGCGGGCCTACCGGAAAATGCTTCGCAGGCTGGCGCAGCGGCGCCACGTGGGCGCCGGTGGCAGCGAGGCTGACGGCCGCCGCAAAGCCCGCAGCCCCACAGGCTGTTTCGCCAGGCGAGCGGCTGCCAAAGAGCTTTCCAACGAGGCACGGCTTTCCCTCCCTGCTCTTGGGCGTGGGAGCTGTCGCCAGAGCCGCGGCCCTACCGGATAATGCTTCGCAGGCTGGCGCAGCGGCGCCACGTGGGCGCCGGTGGCAGCGAGGCTGACGGCCGCCGCAAAGCCCGCAGCCCCACAGGCTGTTTCGCCAGGCGAGCGGCTGCCAAAGAGCTTTCCAACGAGGCACGGCTTTCCCTCCTGGCTCTTCGTGCTTGGGAGCTGTTGCCAGAGCCGCGGCCCTACCGGAAAATGCTTCGCAGGCTGGTGGGGTGGCGCCACGTGGGCGCCGGTGGCTCCGAGGCTGACGGCCGCCGCAAAGCCCGCAGCCCCACAGGCTGTTTCGCCAGGCGAGCGGCTGCCAAAGAGCTTTCCAACGAGGCACGGCTTTCCCTCCTGGCTCTTCGGGCATGGGAGCTGTCGCCAGAGCCGCGGCCCTACAGGAAAATGCTTCGCAGGCTGGCGCAGCGGCGCCACGTGGGCGCCGGTGGCAGGGAGGCTGACGGCCGCCGGATAGCCCGCAGCCCCATGGGCTGTGGGGCCACGCGAGCGGCCGCCAAAGAGCTTTCCAACGAGGCACGGCTTTCCCTCCTGGCTCTTCGGGCGTGGGAGCTGTCGCCAGAGCCACGGCCCTACCGGAAAATGCTTCGCAGGCTGGCGCGGCTGCACCTGGTGGGTGCCGGTGGCTCCGAGGCTGACGGCCGCCGCAAAGCCCGCAGCCCCACAGGCTGTTTCGCCACGCGAGCGGCTGCCAAAGAGCTTTCCAACGAGGCACGGCTTTCCCTCCTGGCTCTTCGGGCTTGGGATTTGTCGTCAGAGCCGCAGCCCTACCGGAAAATGCTTCGCAAGCTGGCACGGCAGCGCCACGTGGGCACCGTTGGCGGCGAGGCTGACGGCCGCCGCAAAGCCCGCAGCCACACGGGCTGTGGGGCCACACGAGCGGCTGCCAAAGAGCTTTCCAGCGAGACACGACTTTCCCTCCTGGCTCTTCGGGCGTGGGAGCTGTCGCCAGAGTTGCGGCCCTACCGGAAAATGCTTCGCAGCCTGGTGAGGCGGTGACACATGGGCGCCGGTGGCAGCGAGGCTGACGGCCGCCGCAAAGCCCGCAGCCACACGGCCTGTTTCGCCAGGCGAGCGGCTGCCAAAGAGCTTTCCAACGAGGCACGGCTTTCCCTCCTCGCTCTTCGGGCGTGGGAGCTGTCGCCAGAGCCGCGGCCCTACAGAAAAATGCTTCGCAGGCTGGCGCGGCTGCACCTGGTGGGCGCCGGTGGCTCCGAGGCTGACGGCCGCCGCAAAGCCCGCAGCCCCACGGGCTGTGGGGCCACGCGAGAGGCTGCCAAAGAGCTTTCCAACGAGGCATGGCTTTCCCTCCTGGCTCTTCGGACGTGGGAGCTGTCGCCAGAGCCGCGGCCCTACCGGAAAATGCTTCGCAGGCTGGCGCGGCGGCGCCACGTGGGCGCCGGTGGCGGGGAGGCTGACGGCCGCCGCAAAGCCCGCAGCCCCACGGGCTGTGGGGCCACGCGATCGGCTGCCAAAGAGCTTTCCAGCAGGCACGACTTTCCCTCCTGGCTCTTCGGGCGTGGGAGCTGTCGCCAGAGCCGCGGGCCTACCGGAAAATGCTTCGCAGGCTGGCGCGGCGGCGCCACGTGGGCGCCGGTGGCAGCGAGGCTGACGGCCGCCGCAAAGCCCGCAGCCCCACAGGCTGTTTCGCGAGGCGAGCGGCTGCCAAAGAGCTTTCCAACGAGGCACGGCTTTCCCTTCCTGCTCTTGGGCGTGGGAGCTGTCGCCAGAGCCGCGGCCTTACCGGATAATGCTTCGCAGGCTGGCGCAGCGGCGCCACGTGGGCGCCGGTGGCAGCGAGGCTGACGGCCGCCGCAAAGCCTGCAGCCCCACAGGCTGTTTCGCCAGGCGAGCGGCTGCCAAAGAGCTTTCCAACGAGGCACGGCTTTCCCTCCTGGCTCTTCGTGCTTGGGAGCTGTCGCCAGAGCCGCGGCCCTACCGGAAAATGCTTCGCAGGCTGGTGGGGCGGCGCCACGTGGGCGCCGGTGGCTCCGAGGCTGACGGCCGCCGCAAAGCCCGCAGCCCCACAGGCTGTGGGGCCACGCGAGCGGCTGCCAAAGAGCTTTCCAACGAGGCACGGCTTTCCCTCCTGGCTCTTCGGGCGTGGGAGCTGTCGCCAGAGCCGCGGCCCTACAGGAAAATGCTTCGCAGGCTGGTGGGGCGGCGCCACGTGGGCGCCGGTGGCTCCGAGGCTGACGGCCGCCGCAAAGCCCGCAGCCCCACAGGCTGTTTCGCCAGGCGAGCGGCTGCCAAAGAGCTTTCCAACGAGGCACGGCTTTCCCTCCTGGCTCTTCGGGTGTGGGAGCTGTCGCCAGAGCCGCGGCCCTACAGGAAAATGCTTCGCAGGCTGGCGCAGCGGCGCCACGTGGGCGCCGGTGGCAGGGAGGCTGACGGTCGCCGCATAGCCCGCAGCCCCATGGGCTGTGGGGCCACGCGAGCGGCCGCCAAAGAGCTTTCCAACGAGGCACGGCTTTCCCTCCTGGCTCTTCGGGTGTGGGAGCTGTCGCCAGAGCCGCGGCCCTACAGGAAAATGCTTCGCAGGCTGGCGCAGCGGCGCCACGTGGGCGCCGGTGTCGCTGAGGCTGACGTCCGCCGGAAAGCCCGCAGCCCCACGGGCTGTGGGGCCACGCGAGCGGCCGCCAAAGAGCTTTCCAACGAGGCACGGCTTTCCCTCCTGGCTCTTCGGGCTTGGGAGCTGTCGTCAGAGCCGCAGCCCTACCGGAAAATGCTTCGCAGGCTGGCGCGGCAGCGCCACGTGGGCGCCGGTGGCGCCGAGGCTGACGGCCGCCGCAAAGCCCGCAGCCCCACGGGCTGTGGGGCCACGCAAGAGGCTGCCAAAGAGCTTTCCAACGAGGCATGGCTTTCCCTCCCTGCTCTTCGGGCGTGGGAGCTGTCGCCAGAGCCGCGGCCCTACCGGAAAATGCTTCGCAGGCTGGCGCGGCTGCACCTGGTGGGCGGCGGTGGCGGGGAGGCTGACGGTCGCCGCAAAGCCCGCAGCCACACGGGCTGTGGGGCCACGCGAGCGGCTGCCAAAGAGCTTTCCAACGAGGCATGGCTTTCCCTCCCTGCTCTTCGGGCGCGGGAGCTCTCGCCAGAGCCGCAGCCCTACCGGAAAATGCTTCGCAAGCTGGCGCGGCGGCGCCACGTGGGCGCCGGTGGCGCCGAGGCTGACGGCCGCCGCAAAGCCCGCAGCCCCATGGGCTGTGGGGCCACGCGAGCGGCTGCCAAAGAGCTTTCCAACGAGGCACGGCTTTCCCTCCTGGCTCTTCGGGCGTGGGAGCTGTCGCCAGAGCCGCGGCCCTACCGGAAAATGCTTCGCAGGGTGGCGCGGCTGTAGCTGGTAGGCGCCGGTGGCGCTGAGGCTGACGGCCGCCGCAAAGCCCGCAGCCCCACGGGCTGTGGGGCCACGCGAGCGGCTGCCAAAGAGCTTTCCAACGAGGCACAGCTTTCCCTCCTGGCTCTTCGTGCTTGGGAGCTGTCGCCAGAGTTGCGGCCCTACCGGAAAATGCTTCGCAGGCTGGTGGGGCGGCGCCACGTGGGTGCCGGTGGCTCCGAGGCTGACGGCCGCCGCAAAGCCCGCAGCCGCACGGGCTGTTTCGCCAGGCGAGCGGCTGCCAAAGAGCTTTCCAACGAGGCATGGCTTTCCCTCCTGGCTCTTCGTGCTTGGGAGCTGTCGCCAGAGTTGCGGCCCTACCGGAAAATGCTTCGCAGGCTGGTGGGGCGGCGCCACGTGGGCGCCGGTGGCAGGGAGGCTGACGGTCGCCGCATAGCCCGCAGCCCCATGGGCTGTGGGGCCACGCGAGCGGCCGCCAAAGAGCTTTCCAACGAGGCACGGCTTTCCCTCCTGGCTCTTCGGGCATGGGAGCTGTCGCCAGAGCCACGGCCCTACCAGAAAATGCTTCGCAGGCTGGCGCGGCTGCACCTGGTGGGTGCCGGTGGCTCCGAGGCTGACGGCCGCCGCAAAGCCCGCAGCCCCACAGGCTGTTTCGCCAGGCGAGCGGCTGCCAAAGAGCTTTCCAACAAGGCACGGTTTTCCCTCCTGGCTCTTCGGGCGTGGGAGCTGTCGCCAGAGAAACGGCCCTACCGGAAAATGCTTCGCAGGCTGGCGCGGCTGCACCTGGTGGGTGCCGGTGGCTCCGAGGCTGACGGCCGCCGCAAAGCCCGCAGCCCCACAGGCTGTTTCGCCAGGCGAGCGGCCGCCAAAGAGCTTTCCAACGAGGCACGGCTTTCCCTCCTGGCTCTTCGGGCTTGGGAGCTGTCGTCAGAGCCGCAGCCCTACCGGAAAATGCTTCGCAAGCTGGCGCGGCAGCACCACGTGGGCGCCGGTGTCGCCGAGGCTGACGGCCGCCGCAAAGCCCGCAGCCCCACGGGCTGTGGGGCCACGCGAGCGGCTGCCAAAGAGCTTTCCAACGAGGCATGGCTTTTCCTCCTGGCTCTTCGGGCGTGGGAGCTGTCGCCAGAGCCGCGGCCCTACCGGAAAACGCTTCGCAGGCTGGCGCAGTGGCGCCACGTGGGCGCCGGTGGCGGCGAGGCTGACGGCCGCCGCAGAGCCCGCAGCCCCACGGGCTGTGGGGCCACGCGAGCGGCTGCCAAAGAGCTTTCCAACGAGGCATGGCTTTCCCTCCTGGCTCTTCGGGCTTGGGAGTTGTCGTCAGAGCCGCAGCCCTACCGGAAAATGCTTCGCAAGCTGGCACGGCAGCGCCACGTGGGCACCGTTGGCGGCGAGGCTGACGGCCGCCGCAAAGCCCGCAGCCACACGGGCTGTGGGGCCACACGAGCGGCAGCCAAAGAGCTTTCCAGCGAGGAACGACTTTCCCTCCTGGCTCTTCGGGCGTGGGAGCTGTCGCCAGAGACGCGGCCCTACCGGAAAATGCTTCGCAGGCTGGCGCAGCGGCGCCACGTGGGCGCCGGTGGCAGCGAGGCTGACGGCCGCCGCAAAGCCCGCAGCCCCACAGGCTGTTTCGCCAGGCGAGCGGCTGCCAAAGAGCTTTCCAACGAGGCACGGCTTTCTCTCCTCGCTCTTACGGCGTGGGAGCTGTCGCCAGAGCCGCGGCCCTACTGGAAAATGCTTCGCAGGCTGGCGCGGCTGCACCTGGTGGGCGCCGGTGGCAGGGAGGCTGACGGCCGCCACAAAGCCCGCAGCCCCACGGGCTGTGGGGCCACGCGATCGGCTGCCAAAGAGCTTTCCAACGAGGCACGGCTTTCCCTCCTCGCTCTTCGGGCGTGGGAGCTGTCGCCAGAGCCGCGGCCCTACCGGAAAATGCTTCGCAGGCTGGCGCGGCCGCGCCAGGTGGGCGCCGGTGGCTCCGAGGCTGACGGCCGCCGCAAAGCCCGCAGCCCCACAGGCTGTTTCGCCAGGCGAGCGGCTGCCAAAGAGCTTTCCAACGAGGCACGGCTTTCCCTCCTGGCTCTTCGGGCGTGGGAGCTGTCGCCAGAGCCGCGGCCCTACAGGAAAATGCTTCGCAGGCTGGCGCGGCTGCACCTGGTGGGCGCCGGTGGCGCCAAGGATGACGGCCGCCACAAAGCCCGCAGCCCCACGGGCTGTGGGGCCACGCGAGAGGCTGCCAAAGAGCTTTCCAACGAGGCATGGCTTTCCCTCCTGGCTCTTCGGGCGTGGGAGCTGTCGCCAGAGACGCGGCCCTACCGGAAAATGCTTCGCAGGCTGGCGCAGCGGCGCCATGTGGGCGCCGGTGGCAGCGAGGCTGACGGCCGCCGCAAAGCCCGCAGCCCCACAGGCTGTTTCGCCAGACGAGCGGCTGCCAAAGAGCTTTCCAACGAGGCACGGCTTTCCCTCCTGGCTCTTCGGGCGTGGGAGCTGTCGCCAGAGCCGCGGCCCTACAGGAAAATGCTTCGCAGGCTGGCGCGGCTGCACCTGGTGGGCGCCGGTGGCGGGGAGGCTGACGGCCGCCACAAAGCCCGCAGCCCCACGGGCTGTGGGGCCACGCGATCGGCTGCCAAAGAGCTTTCCAACGAGGCACGGCTTTCCCTCCTGGCTCTTCGGGCGTGGGAGCTGTCGCCAGAGCTGCAGCCCTACAGGAAAATGCTTCGCAGGCTGGCGCGGCGGCGCCATGTGGGCGCCGGTGTCGCTGAGGCTGACGTCCGCCGGAAAGCCCGCAGCCCCACGGGCTGTGGGGCCACGCGAGCGGCCGCCAAAGAGCTTTCCAACGAGGCATGGCTTTCCCTCCTGGCTCTTCGGGCGTGGGAGCTGTCGCCAGAGACGCGGCCCTACCGGAAAATGCTTCGCAGGCTGGCGCAGCGGCGCCATGTGGGCGCCGGTGGCAGCGAGGCTGACGGCCGCCGCAAAGCCCGCAGCCCCACAGGCTGTTTCGCCAGACGAGCGGCTACCAAAGAGCTTTCCAACGAGGCACGGCTTTCTCTCCTCGCTCTTAGGGCGTGGGAGCTGTCGCCAGAGCCGCGGCCCTACAGGAAAATGCTTCGCAGGCTGGCGCGGCTGCACCTGGTGGGCGCCGGTGGCGGGGAGGCTGACGGCCGCCACAAAGCCCGCAGCCCCACGGGCTGTGGGGCCACGCGATCGGCTGCCAAAGAGCTTTCCAACGAGGCACGGCTTTCCCTCCTGGCTCTTCGGGCGTGGGAGCTGTCGCCAGAGCCGCAGCCCTACAGGAAAATGCTTCGCAGGCTGGCGCGGCGGCGCCACGTGGGCGCCGGTGGCAGCGAGGCTGACGGCCGCCGCAAAGCCCGCAGCCCCACGGGCTGTTTCGCCAGGCGAGCGGCTGCCAAAGAGCTTTCCAACGAGGCACGGCTTTCCCTCCTGGCTCTTCGGGCGTGGGAGCTGTCGCCAGAGCTGCAGCCCTACAGGAAAATGCTTCGCAGGCTGGCGCGGCGGCGCCACGTGGGCGCCGGTGTCGCTGAGGCTGACGTCCGCCGGAAAGCCCGCAGCCCCACGGGCTGTGGGGCCACGCGAGCGGCCGCCAAAGAGCTTTCCAACGAGGCACGGCTTTCCCTCCTCGCTCTTCGGGCTTGGGAGCTGTCGTCAGAGCCGCAGCCCTACCGGAAAATGCTTCGCAGGCTGGCGCGGCAGCGCCACGTGGGCGCCGGTGGCGCCGAGGCTGACGGCCGCCGCAAAGCCCGCAGCCCCACGGGCTGTGGGGCCACGCAAGAGGCTGCCAAAGAGCTTTCCAACGAGGCATGGCTTTCCCTCCCTGCTCTTCGGGCGTGGGAGCTGTCGCCAGAGCCGCGGCCCTACCGGAAAATGCTTCGCAGGCTGGCGCGGCTGCACCTGGTGGGCGGCGGTGGCGGGGAGGCTGACGGTCGCCGCAAAGCCCGCAGCCACACGGGCTGTGGGGCCACGCGAGCGGCTGCCAAAGAGCTTTCCAACGAGGCATGGCTTTCCCTCCTGGCTCTTCGTGCTTGGGAGCTGTCGCCAGAGTTGCGGCCCTACCGGAAAATGCTTCGCAGGCTGGTGGGGCGGCGCCACGTGGGCGCCGGTGGCTCCGAGGCTGACGGCCGCCGCAAAGCCCGCAGCCGCACAGGCTGTTTCGCCAGGCGAGCGGCTGCCAAAGAGCTTTCCAACGAGGCATGGCTTTCCCTCCTGGCTCTTCGTGCTTGGGAGCTGTCGCCAGAGTTGCGGCCCTACCGGAAAAAGCTTCGCAGGCTGGTGGGGCGGCGCCACGTGGGCGCCGGTGGCAGGGAGGCTGACGGTCGCCGCATAGCCCGCAGCCCCATGGGCTGTGGGGCCACGCGAGCGGCCGCCAAAGAGCTTTCCAACGAGGCACGGCTTTCCCTCCTGGCTCTTCGTGATTGGGAGCTGTCGCCAGAGCCACGGCCCTACCAGAAAATGCTTCGCAGGCTGGCGCGGCTGCACCTGGTGGGTGCCGGTGGCTCCGAGGCTGACGGCCGCCGCAAAGCCCGCAGCCCCACAGGCTGTTTCGCCAGGCGAGCGGCTGCCAAAGAGCTTTCCAACAAGGCACGGCTTTCCCTCCTGGCTCTTCGGGCGTGGGAGCTGTCGCCAGAGAAACGGCCCTACCGGAAAATGCTTCGCAGGCTGGCGCGGCTGCACCTGGTGGGTGCCGGTGGCTCCGAGGCTGACGGCCGCCGCAAAGCCCGCAGCCCCACAGGCTGTTTCGCCAGGCGAGCGGCCGCCAAAGAGCTTTCCAACGAGGCACGGCTTTCCCTCCTGGCTCTTCGGGCTTGGGAGCTGTCGTCAGAGCCGCAGCCCTACCGGAAAATGCTTCGCAAGCTGGCGCGGCAGCACCACGTGGGCGCCGGTGTCGCCGAGGCTGACGGCCGCCGCAAAGCCCGCAGCCCCACGGGCTGTGGGGCCACGCGAGCGGCTGCCAAAGAGCTTTCCAACGAGGCATGGCTTTTCCTCCTGGCTCTTCGGGCGTGGGAGCTGTCGTCAGAGCCGCGGCCCTACCGGAAAACGCTTCGCAGGCTGGTGAGGCGGCGACACATGGGCGCCGGTGGCGGCGAGGCTGACGGCCGCCGCAAAGCCCGCAGCCACACGGGCTGTGGGGCCACACGAGCGGCAGCCAAAGAGCTTTCCAGCGAGGAACGACTTTCCCTCCTGGCTCTTCGGGCGTGGGAGCTGTCGCCAGAGACGCGGCCCTACCGGAAAATGCTTCGCAGGCTGGCGCAGCGGCGCCACGTGGGCGCCGGTGGCAGCGAGGCTGACGGCCGCCGCAAAGCCCGCAGCCCCACAGGCTGTTTCGCCAGGCGAGCGGCTGCCAAAGAGCTTTCCAACGAGGCACGGCTTTCTCTCCTCGCTCTTACGGCGTGGGAGCTGTCGCCAGAGCCGCGGCCCTACTGGAAAATGCTTCGCAGGCTGGCGCGGCTGCACCTGGTGGGCGCCGGTGGCAGGGAGGCTGACGGCCGCCACAAAGCCCGCAGCCCCACGGGCTGTGGGGCCACGCGAGAGGCTGCCAAAGAGCTTTCCAACGAGGCACGGCTTTCCCTCCTGGCTCTTCGTGCTTGGGAGCTGTCGCCAGAGTTGCGGCCCTACCGGAAAATGCTTCACAGGCTGGTGGGGCGGCGCCACGTGGGCGCCGGTGGCTCCGAGGCTGACGGCCGCGGCAAAGCCCGCAGCCCCACGGGCTGTTTCGCCAGGCGAGCGGCTGCCAAAGAGCTTTCCAACGAGGCATGGCTTTCCCTCCTGGCTCTTCGGGCTTGGGAGCTGTCGTCAGAGCTGCAGCCCTACCGGAAAATGCTTCGCAAGCTGGCGCGGCGGCGCCATGTGGGCGCCGGTGGCGCCGAGGCTGACGGCCGCCACAAAGCCCGCAGCCCCACGGGCTGTGGGGCCACGCGAGAGGCTGCCAAAGAGCTTTCCAACGAGGCATGGCTTTCCCTCCTGGCTCTTCGGGCGTGGGAGCTGTCGCCAGAGATGCGGCCCTACCGGAAAATGCTTCGCAGGCTGGCGCAGCGGCGCCATGTGGGCGCCGGTGGCAGCGAGGCTGACGGCCGCCGCAAAGCCCGCAGCCCCACAGGCTGTTTCGCCAGACGAGCGGCTGCCAAAGAGCTTTCCAACGAGGCACGGCTTTCCCTCCTGGCTCTTCGGGCGTGGGAGCTGTCGCCAGAGCCGCAGCCCTACAGGAAAATGCTTCGCAGGCTGGCGCGGCGGCGCCACGTGGGCGCCGGTGGCAGCGAGGCTGACGGCCGCCGCAAAGCCCGCAGCCCCACGGGCTGTTTCGCCAGGCGAGCGGCTGCCAAAGAGCTTTCCAACGAGGCACGGCTTTCCCTCCTGGCTCTTCGGGCGTGGGAGCTGTCGCCAGAGCCGCAGCCCTACAGGAAAATGCTTCGCAGGCTGGCGCGGCGGCGCCACGTGGGCGCCGGTGTCGCTGAGGCTGACGTCCGCCGGAAAGCCCGCAGCCCCACGGGCTGTGGGGCCACGCGAGCGGCCGCCAAAGAGCTTTCCAACGAGGCACGGCTTTCCCTCCTGGCTCTTCGGGCTTGGGAGCTGTCGTCAGAGCCGCAGCCCTACCGGAAAATGCTTCGCAGGCTGGCGCGGCAGCGCCACGTGGGCGCCGGTGGCGCCGAGGCTGACGGCCGCCGCAAAGCCCGCAGCCCCACGGGCTGTGGGGCCACGCAAGAGGCTGCCAAAGAGCTTTCCAACGAGGCATGGCTTTCCCTCCCTGCTCTTCGGGCGTGGGAGCTGTCGCCAGAGCCGCGGCCCTACCGGAAAATGCTTCGCAGGCTGGCGCGGCTGCACCTGGTGGGCGGCGGTGGCGGGGAGGCTGACGGTCGCCGCAAAGCCCGCAGCCCCACGGGCTGTGGGGCCACGCGAGCGGCTGCCAAAGAGCTTTCCAACGAGGCATGGCTTTCCCTCCCTGCTCTTCGGGCGCGGGAGCTCTCGCCAGAGCCGCAGCCCTACCGGAAAATGCTTCGCAAGCTGGCGCGGCGGCGCCACGTGGGCGCCGGTGGCGCCGAGGCTGACGGCCGCCGCAAAGCCCGCAGCCCCATGGGCTGTGGGGCCACGCGAGCGGCAGCCAAAGAGCTTTCCAACGAGGCACGGCTTTCCCTCCTGGCTCTTCGGGCGTGGGAGCTGTCGCCAGAGCCGCGGCCCTACCGGAAAATGCTTCGCAGGGTGGCGCGGCTGTAGCTGGTGGGCGCCGGTGGCGCTGAGGCTGACGGCCGCCGCAAAGCCCGCAGCCCCACGGGCTGTGGGGCCACGCGAGCGGCTGCCAAAGAGCTTTCCAACGAGGCACAGCTTTCCCTCCTGGCTCTTCGTGCTTGGGAGCTGTCGCCAGAGTTGCGGCCCTACCGGAAAATGCTTCGCAGGCTGGTGGGGCGGCGCCACGTGGGCGCCGGTGGCTCCGAGGCTGACGGCCGCCGCAAAGCCCGCAGCCGCACGGGCTGTTTCGCCAGGCGAGCGGCTGCCAAAGAGCTTTCCAACAAGGCACGGCTTTCCCTCCTGGCTCTTCGTGCTTGGGAGCTGTCGCCAGAGTTGCGGCCCTACCGGAAAATGCTTCGCAGGCTGGTGGGGCGGCGCCACGTGGGCGCCGGTGGCTCCGAGGCTGACGGCCGCCGCAAAGCCCGCAGCCCCACAGGCTGTTTCGCCAGGCGAGCGGCTGCCAAAGAGCTTTCCAACCAGGCACGGCTTTCCCTCCTAGGTCTTCGGGCGTGGGAGCTGTCGCCAGAGCCGCGGCCCTACAGGAAAATGCTTCGCAGGCTGGCGCGGCTGCACCTGGTGGGCGCGGGTGGCGGGGAGGCTGACGGTGGCCGCAAAGCCCGCAGCCCCACGGGCTGTGGGGCCACGCGAGCGGCTGCCAAAGAGCTTTCCAACGAGGCACGGCTTTCCCTCCTGGGTCTTCGGGCGTGGGAGCTGTCGCCAGAGTCGCGGCCCTACCTCAAAAAGCTCTGCATACTTGCGCGGCGGCGCCACATGGGCACCGTTGGCGGTGAGGCTGACGGCCGCCGCAAAGTCCGCAGCCCCACGGGCTGTTTCGCCAGGCGAGCGGCCGCCAAAGAGCTTTCCAACGAGGCACGGCTTTCCCTCCTGGCTCTTCGGGCTTGGGAGCTGTCGTCAGAGCCGCAGCCCTACCCGAAAATGCTTCGCAAGCTAGCGTGGCAGCACCACGTGGGCGCCGGTGTCGCCGAGGCTGACGGCCGCCGCAAAGCCCGCAGCCCCACGGGCTGTGGGGCCACGCGAGCGGCTGCCAAAGAGCTTTCCAACGAGGCATGGCTTTCCCTCCTGGCTCTTCGGGCTTGGGAGCTGTCGCCAGAGTTGCGGCCCTACCGGAAAATGCTTCGCAGGCTGGTGGGGCGGCGCCACGTGGGCGCCGGTGTCTCCGAGGCTGACAACCGCCGCAAAGCCCGCAGCCCCACGGGCTGTGGGGCCACGCGAGCGGCTGCCAAAGAGCTTTCCAACGAGGCACGGCTTTCCCTCCTGGCTCTTCGGGCTTGGGAGTTGTCGTAAGAGCCGCAGCCCTACCGGAAAATGCTTCGCAGCCTGGTGAGGCGGCGACACATGGGCGCCGGTGGCAGCGAGGCTGACGGCCGCCGCAAAGCCCGCAGCCCCACAGGCTGTTTCGCCAGGCGAGTGGCTGCCAAAGAGCTTTCCAACGAGGCACGGCTTTCCCTCCTCGCTTTTCGGGCGTGGGAGCTGTCGCCAGAGCCGCAGCCCTACAGGAAAATGCTTCGCAGGCTGGCGCGGCTGCACCTGGTGGGCGCCGGTGGCGGGGAGGCTGACGGCCGCCACAAAGCCCGCAGCCCCACGGGCTGTGGGGCCACGCGATCGGCTGCCAAAGAGCTTTCCAACGAGGCACGGCTTTCCCTCCTGGCTCTTCGTGCTTGGGAGCTGTCGCCAGAGTTGCGGCCCTACCGGAAAATGCTTCGCAGGCTGGTGGGGCGGCGCCACGTGGGCGCCGGTGGCAGCGAGGCTGACGGCCGCCGCAAAGCCCGCAGCCCCACGGGCTGTTTCGCCAGGCGAGCGGCTGCCAAAGAGCTTTCCAACGAGGCACGGCTTTCCCTCCTGGCTCTTCGGGCGTGGGAGCTGTCGCCAGAGCCGCAGCCCTACAGGAAAATGCTTCGCAGGCTGGCGCGGCGGCGCCACGTGGGCGCCGGTGTCGCTGAGGCTGACGTCCGCCGGAAAGCCCGCAGCCCCACGGGCTGTGGGGCCACGCGAGCGGCCGCCAAAGAGCTTTCCAACGAGGCACGGCTTTCCCTCCTGGCTCTTCGGGCTTGGGAGCTGTCGTCAGAGCAGCAGCCCTACCGGAAAATGCTTCGCAGGCTGGCGCGGCAGCGCCACGTGGGCGCCGGTGGCGCCGAGGCTGACGGCCGCCGCAAAGCCCGCAGCCCCACGGGCTGTAGGGCCACGCAAGAGGCTGCCAAAGAGCTTTCCAACGAGGCATGGCTTTCCCTCCCTGCTCTTCGGGCGTGGGAGCTGTCGCCAGAGCCGCGGCCCTACAGGAAAATGCTTCGCAGGCTGGCGCGGCTGCACCTGGTGGGCGCCGGTGGCGGGGAGGCTGACGGCCGCCACAAAGCCCGCAGCCCCACGGGCTGTGGGGCCACGCGATCGGCTGCCAAAGAGCTTTCCAACGAGGCACGGCTTTCCCTCCTGGCTCTTCGGGCGTGGGAGCTGTCGCCAGAGCCGCAGCCCTACAGGAAAATGCTTCGCAGGCTGGCGCGGCGGCGCCACGTGGGCGCCGGTGGCAGCGAGGCTGACGGCCGCCGCAAAGCCTGCAGCCCCACGGGCTGTTTCGCCAGGCGAGCGGCTGCCAAAGAGCTTTCCAACGAGGCACGGCTTTCCCTCCTGGCTCTTCGGGCGTGGGAGCTGTCGCCAGAGCCGCAGCCCTACAGGAAAATGCTTCGCAGGCTGGCGCGGCGGCGCCACGTGGGCGCCGGTGTCGCTGAGGCTGACGTCCGCCGGAAAGCCCGCAGCCCCACGGGCTGTGGGGCCACGCGAGCGGCCGCCAAAGAGCTTTCCAACGAGGCACGGCTTTCCCTCCCTGCTCTTCGGGCGTGGGAGCTGTCGCCAGAGACGCAGCCCTACCGGAAAATGCTTCGCAAGCTGGCGCGGCGGCGCCACGTGGGCGCCGGTGGCACCGAGGCTGACGGCCGCCGCAAAGCCCGCAGCCCCATGGGCTGTGGGGCCACGCGAGCGGCTGCCAAAGAGCTTTCCAACGAGGCACGGCTTTCCCTCCTGGCTCTTCGGGCGTGGGAGCTGTCGCCAGAGCCGCGGCCCTACCGGAAAATGCTTCGCAGGGTGGCGCGGCTGTAGCTGGTAGGCGCCGGTGGCGCTGAGGCTGACGGCCGCCGCAAAGCCCGCAGCCCCACGGGCTGTGGGGCCACGCGAGCGGCTGCCAAAGAGCTTTCCAACGAGGCACAGCTTTCCCTCCTGGCTCTTCGTGCTTGGGAGCTGTCGCCAGAGTTGCGGCCCTACCGGAAAATGCTTCGCAGGCTGGTGGGGCGGCGCCACGTGGGCGCCGGTGGCTCCGAGGCTGACGGCCGCCGCAAAGCCCGCAGCCGCACGGGCTGTTTCGCCAGGCGAGCGGCTGCCAAAGAGCTTTCCAACGAGGCATGGCTTTCCCTCCTGGCTCTTCGTGCTTGGGAGCTGTCGCCAGAGTTGCGGCCCTACCGGAAAATGCTTCGCAGGCTGGTGGGGCGGCGCCACGTGGGCGCCGGTGGCTCCGAGGCTGACGGCCGCCGCAAAGCCCGCAGCCCCACAGGCTGTTTCGCCAGGCGAGCGGCTGCCAAAGAGCTTTCCAACCAGGCACGGCTTTCCCTCCTAGGTCTTCGGGCGTGGGAGCTGTCGCCAGAGCCGCGGCCCTACTGGAAAATGCTTCGCAGGCTGGCGCGGCTGCACCTGGTGGGCGCGGGTGGCGGGGAGGCTGACGGTGGCCGCAAAGCCCGCAGCCCCACGGGCTGTGGGGCCACGCGAGCGGCTGCCAAAGAGCTTTCCAACGAGGCACGGCTTTCCCTCCTGGCTCTTCGGGCGTGGGAGCTGTCGCCAGAGTCGCGGCCCTACCGCAAAAAGCTCTGCATACTTGCGCGGCGGCGCCACATGGGGACCGTTGGCGGTGAGGCTGACGGCCGCCGCAAAGCCCGCAGCCCCACGGGCTGTTTCGCCAGGCGAGCGGCCCCCAAAGAGCTTTCCAACGAGGCACGGCTTTCCCTCCTGGCTCTTCGGGCTTGGGAGCTGTCGTCAGAGCCGCAGCCCTACCGGAAAATGCTTCGCAAGCTAGCGTGGCAGCACCACGTGGGCGCCGGTGTCGCCGAGGCTGACGGCCGCCGCAAAGCCCGCAGCCCCACGGGCTGTGGGGCCACGCGAGCGGCTGCCAAAGAGCTTTCCAACGAGGCATGGCTTTTCCTCCTGGCTCTTCGGGCGTGGGAGCTGTCGCCAGAGCCGCGGCCCTACCGGAAAACGCTTCGCAGGCTGGCGCAGCGGCGCCACGTGGGCGCCGGTGGCGGCGAGGCTGACGGCCGCCGCAGAGCCCGCAGCCCCATGGGCTGTGGGGCCACGCGAGCGGCTGCCAAAGAGCTTTCCAACGAGGCATGGCTTTCCCTCCTGGCTCTTCGGGCTTGGGAGTTGTCGTCAGAGCCGCAGCCCTACCGGAAAATGCTTTGCAAGCTGGCACGGCAGCGCCACGTGGCCACCGTTGGCGGCGAGGCTGACGGCTGCCGCAAAGCCCGCAGCCCCACAGGCTGTTTCGCCAGGCGAGCGGCTGCCAAAGAGCTTTCCAACGAGGCACGGCTTTCCCTCCTGGCTCTTCGGGCGTGGGAGCTGTCGCCAGAGCCGCAGCCCTACCGGAAAATGCTTCGCAGGCTGGTGCGGCGGTACCACGTGGGCGCCGGTGGCGCCGAGGCTGACGGCCGCCGCAAAGCCCGCAGCTCCATGGGCTGTGTGGCCACGCGAGCGGCTGCCAAAGAGCTTTCCAACGAGGCACGGCTTTCCCTCCTGGCTCTTCGGGCGTGGGAGCTGTCGCCAGAGCCGCGGCCCTACCGGAAAATGCTTCGCAGGCTGGCGCGGCTGTAGCTGGTGGGCGCCGGTGGCGGTGAGGCTGACGGCCGCCGCAAAGCCCGCAGCCCCACAGGCTGTGGGGCCACGCGAGCGGCTGCCAAAGAGCTTTCCAACGAGGCACGGCTTTCCCTCCTGGCTCTTCGTGCTTGGGAGCTGTCGCCAGAGTTGCGGCCCTACCGGAAAATGCTTCGCAGGCTGGTGGGGCGGCGCCACGTGGGCGCCGGTGGCTCCGAGGCTGACAGCCGCCGCAAAGCCCGCAGCCCCACGGGCTGTTTCGCCAGGCGAGCGGCTGCCAAAGAGCTTTCCAACGAGGCATGGCTTTCCCTCCTGGCTCTTCGGGCTTGGGAGCTGTCGCCAGAGTTGCGGCCCTACCGGAAAATGCTTCGCAGGCTGGTGGGGCGGCGCCACGTGGGCGCCGGTGGCTCCGAGGCTGACAACCGCCGCAAAGCCCGCAGCCCCACGGGCTGTGGGGCCACGCGAGCGGCTGCCAAAGAGCTTTCCAACGAGGCACGGCTTTCCCTCCTGGCTCTTCGGGCTTGGGAGTTGTCGTCAGAGCCGCAGCCCTACCGGAAAATGCTTCGCAGCCTGCTGAGGCGGCGACACATGGGCGCCGGTGGCAGCGAGGCTGACGGCCGCCGCAAAGCCCGCAGGCCCACAGGCTGTTTCGCCAGGCGAGTGGCTGCCAAAGAGCTTTCCAACGAGGCACGGCTTTCCCTCCTCGCTTTTCGGGCGTGGGAGCTGTCGCCAGAGCCGCAGCCCTACAGGAAAATGCTTCGCAGGCTGGCGCGGCTGCACCTGGTGGGCGCCGGTGGCGGGGAGGCTGACGGCCGCCACAAAGCCCGCAGCCCCACGGGCTGTTTCGCCAGGCGAGCGGCCGCCAAAGAGCTTTCCAACGAGGCACGGCTTTCCCTCCTGGCTCTTCAGGCGTGGGAGCTGTCGCCAGACTTGCGGCCCTACCGGAAAATGCTTCGCAGGCTGGCGCGGCAGCGCCACGTGGGCGCCGGTGGCGCCGAGGCTGACGGCCGCCGCAAAGCCCGCAGCCCCACGGGCTGTGGGGCCACGCAAGAGGCTGCCAAAGAGCTTTCCAACGAGGCATGGCTTTCCCTCCCTGCTCTTCGGGCGTGGGAGCTGTCGCCAGAGCCGCGGCCCTACCAGAAAATGCTTCGCAGGCTGGCGCGGCTGCACCTGGTGGGCGCCGGTGGCGGGGAGGCTGACGGTCGCCACAAAGCCCGCAGCCCCACGGGCTGTGGGGCCACGCGAGCGGCTGCCAAAGAGCTTTCCAACGAGGCATGGCTTTCCCTCCCTGCTCTTCGGGCGCGGGAGCTCTCGCCAGAGCCGCAGCCCTACCGGAAAATGCTTCGCAAGCTGGCGCGGCGGCGCCACGTGGGCGCCGGTGGCGCCGAGGCTGACGGCCGCCACAAAGCCCGCAGCCCCATGGGCTGTGGGGCCACGCGAGTGGCTGCCAAAGAGCTTTCCAACGAGGCACGGCTTTCCCTCCTGGCTCTTCGGGCGTGGGAGCTGTCGCCAGAGCCGCGGCCCTACCGGAAAATGCTTCGCAGGGTGGCGCGGCTGTAGCTGGTAGGCGCCGGTGGCGCTGAGGCTGACGGCCGCCGCAAAGCCCGCAGCCCCACGGGCTGTGGGGCCACGCGAGCGGCTGCCAAAGAGCTTTCCAACGAGGCACAGCTTTCCCTCCTGGCTCTTCGTGCTTGGGAGCTGTCGCCAGAGTTGCGGCCCTACCGGAAAATGCTTCGCAGGCTGGTGGGGCGGCGCCACGTGGGCGCCGGTGGCTCCGAGGCTGACGGCCGCCGCAAAGCCCGCAGCCGCACGGGCTGTTTCGCCAGGCGAACGGCTGCCAAAGAGCTTTCCAACGAGGCATGGCTTTCCTTCCTGGCTCTTCGGGCTTGGGAGTTGTCGTCAGAGCCGCAGCCCTACCGGAAAATGCTTCGCAAGCTGGCGCGGCAGCGCCACGTGGGCACTGTTGGCGTCGAGGCTGACGGCCGCCGCAAAGCCCGCAGCCCCACGGGCTGTGGGGCCACGCGAGCGGCTGCCAAAGAGCTTTCCAACGAGGCACGGCTTTCCCTCCTGGGTCTTCGGGCGTGGGAGCTGTCGCCAGAGTCGCGGCCCTACCGCAAAAAGCTCTGCATACTTGCGCGGCGGCGCCACATGGGCACCGTTGGTGGTGAGGCTGACGGCCGCCGCAAAGCCCGCAGCCCCACGGGCTGTGGGGCCACGCGATTGGCTGCCAAAGAGCTTTCCAACGAGGCACGGCTTTCCCTCCTGGCTCTTCGGGCTTGGGAGCTGTCGCCAGAGTTGCGGCCCTACCGGAAAATGCTTCGCAGGCTGGTGGGGCGGCGCCACGTGGGCGCCGGTGGCGCCGAGGCTGACGGCCGCCACAAAGCCCGCAGCCCCACAGGCTGTTTCGCCAGGCGAGCGGCTGCCAAAGAGCTTTCCAACGAGGCACGGCTTTCCCTCCTGGCTCTTCGGGCTTGGGAGTTGTCGTCAGAGCCGTGGCCCTACTGGAAAATGCTTCGCAAGCTGGCGCGGCGGCGCCTCGTGGGCGCCGGTGGCGCCGAGGCTGACGGCCGCTGCAAAGCCCGCAGCCCCACGGGCTGTGAGGCCACGCGAGCGGCTGCCAAAGAGCTTTCCAACGAGGCATGGCTTTCCCTCCTGGCTCTTCGGGCGTGGGAGCTGTCGCCAGAGCCGCGGCCCTACAGGAAAATGCTTCGCAGGCTGGCGCGGCTGCACCTGGTGGGCGCCGGTGGCGGGGAGGCTGACGGCCGCGGCAAAGCCCGCAGCCCCACGGGCTGTGGGGCCAGGCGAGCGGCTGCCAAAGAGCTTTCCAACGAGGCATGGCTTTTCCTTCTAGGTCTTCGTGCTTGAGAGCTGTCGCCAGAGTTGCGGCCCTACCGGAAAATGCTTCGCAAGCTGGCGCGGTGGCGCCATGTGGGCGCCGGTGGCCCCGAGGCTGACGGCCGCCACAAAGCCCGCAGCCCCACGGGCTGTGGGGCCACGCGAGAGGCTGCCAAAGAGCTTTCCAACGAGGCATGGCTTTCCCTCCTGGCTCTTCGGGCGTGGGAGCTGTCGCCAGAGACGCGGCCCTACCGGAAAATGCTTCGCAGGCTGGCGCAGCGGCGCCATGTGGGCGCCGGTGGCAGCGAGGCTGACGGCCGCCGCAAAGCCCGCAGCCCCACAGGCTGTTTCGCCAGGCGAGCGGCTGCCAAAGAGCTTTCCAACGAGGCACGGCTTTCTCTCCTCGCTCTTCGGGCGTGGGAGCTGTCGCCAGAGCCGCGGCCCTACAGGAAAATGCTTCGCAGGCTGGCGCGGCTGCACCTGGTGGGCGCCGGTGGCGGGGAGGCTGACGGCCGCCACAAAGCCCGCAGCCCCACGGGCTGTGGGGCCACGCGATCGGCTGCCAAAGAGCTTTCCAACGAGGCACGGCTTTCCCTCCTGGCTCTTCGGGCGTGGGAGCTGTCGCCAGAGCCACGGCCCTACCGGAACATGCTTCGCAGGCTGGCGCGGCTGCACCTGGTGGGTGCCGGTGGCTCCGAGGCTGACGGCCGCCGCAAAGCCCGCAGCCCCACAGGCTGTTTCGCCAGGCGAGCGGCTGCCAAAGAGCTTTCCAACGAGGCACGGCTTTCCCTCCTGGCTCTTCGGGCTTGGGAGCTGTCGCCAGAGTTGCGGCCCTACCGGAAAATGCTTCGCAGGCTGGCGCGGCAGCGCCACGTGGGCGCCGGTGGCGCCGAGGCTGACGGCCGCCGCAAAGCCCGCAGCCCCACGGGCTGTGGGGCCACGCGAGCGGCTGCCAAAGAGCTTTCCAACAAGGCACGGCTTTCCCTCCTGGCTCTTCGGGCGTGGGAGCTGTCGTCAGAGCCGCGGCCCTACCGGAAAATGCTTCGCAGGCTTGTGCGGCGGCGCCACGTGAACGCCGGTGGCGCGGAGGCTGACGGCCGCCGCAAAGCCCGCAGCCCCACGGGCTGTGGGGCCAGGCGAGCGGCTGCCAAAGAGCTTTCCAACGAGGCACGGCTTTCCCTCCTTGCTCTTCGTCCTTGGGAGCTGTCGCCAGAGCCGCGGCCCTACCGGAAAATGCTTCGCAGGCTGGTGGGGCGGCGCCACGTGGGCGCTGGTAGCTCCGAGGCTGACGGCCGCCGCAAAGCCCGCAGCCCCACGGGCTGTGGGGCCACGCGAGCGGCTGCCAAAGAGCTTTCCAACGAGGCACGGCTTTCCCTCCTGGCTCTTCGGGCTTGGGAGTTGTCGTCAGAGCCGTGGCCCTACTGGAAAATGCTTCGCAGGCTGGCGCGGCTGCACCTGGTGGGCGCCGGTGGCGGGGAGGCTGACGGCCGCCACAAAGCCCGCAGCCCCACGGGCTGTGGGGCCACGCGATCGGCTGCCAAAGAGCTTTCCAACGAGGCACGGCTTTCCCTCCTGCCTCTTCGTGCTTGGGAGCTGTCGCCAGAGTTGCGGCCCTACCGGAAAATGCTTCACAGGCTGGCGCGGCGGCGCCATGTGGGCGCCGGTGGCGCCGAGGCTGACGGCCGCCACAAAGCCCGCAGCCACACGGGCTGTGGGGCCACGCGAGAGGCTGCCAAAGAGCTTTCCAACGAGGCATGGCTTTCCCTCCTGGCTCTTCGGGCGTGGGAGCTGTCGCCAGAGACGCGGCCCTACCGGAAAATGCTTCGCAGGCTGGCGCGGCTGCACCTGGTGGGCGCCGGTGGCGGGGAGGCTGACGGCCGCCACAAAGCCCGCAGCCCCACGGGCTGTGGGGCCAGGCGAGCGGCTGCCAAAGAGCTTTCCAACGAGGCATGGCTTTCCCTCCTGGCTCTTCGTGCTTGGGAGCTGTCGCCAGAGTTGCGGCCCTACCGGAAAATGCTTCGCAGGCTGGCGCGGCTGCACCTGGTGGGCGCCGGTGGCGGGGAGGCTGACGGCCGCCACAAAGCCCGCAGCCCCACGGGCTGTGGGACCACGCGAGAGGGTGCCAAAGAGCTTTCCAACGAGGCATGGCTTTCCCTCCTGGCTGTTCGGGCGTGGGAGCTGTCGCCAGAGCCGCGGCCCTACAGGAAAATGCTTCGCAGGCTGGCGCAGCGGCGCCACGTGGGCGCCGTTGGCTCCGAGGCTGACGGCCGCCGTAAAGCCCGCAGCCCCACAGGCTGTTTTGCCAGGCGAGCGGCCGCCAAAGAGCTTTCCAACGAGGCACGGCTTTCCCTCCTGGCTCTTCGGGCTTGGGAGCTGTCGTCAGAGCCGCAGCCCTACCGGAAAATGCTTCGCAAGCTGGCGCGGCAGCACCACGTGGGCGCCGGTGGCGCCGAGGCTGACGGCCGCCGCAAAGCCCGCAGCCCCACGGGCTGTGGGGCCACGCGAGCGGCTGCCAAAGAGCTTTCCAACGAGGCATGGCTTTTCCTCCTGGCTCTTCGGGCATGGGAGCTGTCGCCAGAGCCGCGGCCCTACCGGAAAATGCTTCGCAAGCTGGCGCGGCAGCGCCACGTGGGCGCCGGTGGCGGCGAGGCTGACGGCCGCCGCAAAGCCCGCAGCCACACGGGCTGTGGGGCCACACGAGCGGCTGCCAAAGAGCTTTCCAACGAGGCACGACTTTCCCTCCTGGCTCTTCGGGCGTGGGAGCTGTCGCCAGAGCCGCGGCCCTACCGGAAAATGCTTCGCAGCCTGGTGAGGCGGTGACACATGGGCGCCGGTGGCAGCGAGGCTGACGGCCGCCGCAAAGCCCGCAGCCCCACAGGCTGTTTCGCCAGGCGAGCGGCTGCCAAAGAGCTTTCCAACGAGGCACGGCTTTCCCTCCTCGCTCTTCGGGTGTGGGAGCTGTCGCCAGAGTTGCGGCCCTACCGGAAAATGCTTCGCAAGCTGGCGCGGCGGCGCCATGTGGGCGCCGGTGGCGCCGAGGCTGACGGCCGCCACAAAGCCCGCAGCCCCACGGGCTGTGGGGCCACGCGAGAGGCTGCCAAAGAGCTTTCCAACGAGGCATGGCTTTCCCTCCTGGCTCTTCGGGCGTGGGAGCTGTCGCCAGAGACGCGGCCCTACCGGAAAATGCTTCGCAGGCTGGCGCAGCGGCGCCACGTGGGCGCCGGTGGCAGCGAGGCTGACGGCCGCCGCAAAGCCCACAGCCCCACAGGCTGTTTCGCCAGGCGAGCGGCTGCCAAAGAGCTTTCCAACGAGGCACGGCTTTCTCTCCTGGCTCTTCGGGCGTGGGAGCTGTCGCCAGAGCCGCGGCCCTACAGGAAAATGCTTCGCAGGCTGGCGCGGCTGCACCTGGTGGGCGCCGGTGGCGGGGAGGCTGACGGCCGCCACAAAGCCCGCAGCCCCACAGGCTGTTTCGCCAGGCGAGCGGCTGCCAAAGAGCTTTCCAACGAGGCACGGCTTTCCCTCCTGGCTCTTCGGGCTTGGGAGCTGTCGCCAGAGTTGCGGCCCTACCGGAAAATGCTTCGCAGGCTGGCGCGGCAGCGCCACGTGGGCGCCGGTGGCGCCGAGGCTGACGGCCGCCGCAAAGCCCGCAGCCCCACGGGCTGTGGGGCCACGCGAGCGGCTGCCAAAGAGCTTTCCAACAAGGCACGGCTTTCCCTCCTGGCTCTTCGGGCGTGGGAGCTGTCGTCAGAGCCGCGGCCCTACCGGAAAATGCTTCGCAGGCTTGTGCGGCGGCGCCACGTGAACGCCGGTGGCGCGGAGGCTGACGGCCGCCGCAAAGCCCGCAGCCCCACGGGCTGTGGGGCCAGGCGAGCGGCTGCCAAAGAGCTTTCCAACGAGGCACGGCTTTCCCTCCTGGCTCTTCGTCCTTGGGAGCTGTCGCCAGAGCCGCGGCCCTACCGGAAAATGCTTCGCAGGCTGGTGGGGCGGCGCCACGTGGGCGCTGGTAGCTCCGAGGCTGACGGCCGCCGCAAAGCCCGCAGCCCCACGGGCTGTGGGGCCACGCGAGCGGCTGCCAAAGAGCTTTCCAACGAGGCACGGCTTTCCCTCCTGGCTCTTCGGGCTTGGGAGTTGTCGTCAGAGCCGTGGCCCTACTGGAAAATGCTTCGCAGGCTGGCGCGGCTGCACCTGGTGGGCGCCGGTGGCGGGGAGGCTGACGGCCGCCACAAAGCCCGCAGCCCCACGGGCTGTGGGGCCACGCGATCGGCTGCCAAAGAGCTTTCCAACGAGGCACGGCTTTCCCTCCTGGCTCTTCGTGCTTGGGAGCTGTCGCCAGAGTTGCGGCCCTACCGGAAAATGCTTCACAGGCTGGCGCGGCGGCGCCATGTGGGCGCCGGTGGCGCCGAGGCTGACGGCCGCCACAAAGCCCGCAGCCCCACGGGCTGTGGGGCCACGCGAGAGGCTGCCAAAGAGCTTTCCAACGAGGCATGGCTTTCCCTCCTGGCTCTTCGTGCTTGGGAGCTGTCGCCAGAGTTGCGGCCCTACCGGAAAATGCTTCGCAGGCTGGCGCGGCTGCACCTGGTGGGCGCCGGTGGCGGGGAGGCTGACGGCCGCCACAAAGCCCGCAGCCCCACGGGCTGTGGGACCACGCGAGAGGCTGCCAAAGAGCTTTCCAACGAGGCATGGCTTTCCCTCCTGGCTGTTCGGGCGTGGGAGCTGTCGCCAGAGCCGCGGCCCTACAGGAAAATGCTTCGCAGGCTGGCGCAGCGGCGCCACGTGGGCGCCGTTGGCTCCGAGGCTGACGGCCGCCGTAAAGCCCGCAGCCCCACAGGCTGTTTTGCCAGGCGAGCGGCCGCCAAAGAGCTTTCCAACGAGGCACGGCTTTCCCTCCTGGCTCTTCGGGCTTGGGAGCTGTCGTCAGAGCCGCAGCCCTACCGGAAAATGCTTCGCAAGCTGGCGCGGCAGCACCACGTGGGCGCCGGTGGCGCCGAGGCTGACGGCCGCCGCAAAGCCCGCAGCCCCACGGGCTGTGGGGCCACGCGAGCGGCTGCCAAAGAGCTTTCCAACGAGGCATGGCTTTTCCTCCTGGCTCTTCGGGCATGGGAGCTGTCGCCAGAGCCGCGGCCCTACCGGAAAATGCTTCGGAAGCTGGCGCGGCAGCGCCACGTGGGCGCCGGTGGCGGCGAGGCTGACGGCCGCCGCAAAGCCCGCAGCCACACGGGCTGTGGGGCCACACGAGCGGCTGCCAAAGAGCTTTCCAGCGAGGCACGACTTTCCCTCCTGGCTCTTCGGGCGTGGGAGCTGTCGCCAGAGCCGCGGCCCTACCGGAAAATGCTTCGCAGCCTGGTGAGGCGGTGACACATGGGCGCCGGTGGCAGCGAGGCTGACGGCCGCCGCAAAGCCCGCAGCCCCACAGGCTGTTTCGCCAGGCGAGCGGCTGCCAAAGAGCTTTCCAACGAGGCACGGCTTTCCCTCCTCGCTCTTCGGGTGTGGGAGCTGTCGCCAGAGTTGCGGCCCTACCGGAAAATGCTTCGCAAGCTGGCGCGGCGGCGCCATGTGGGCGCCGGTGGCGCCGAGGCTGACGGCCGCCACAAAGCCCGCAGCCCCACGGGCTGTGGGGCCACGCGAGAGGCTGCCAAAGAGCTTTCCAACGAGGCATGGCTTTCCCTCCTGGCTCTTCGGGCGTGGGAGCTGTCGCCAGAGACGCGGCCCTACCGGAAAATGCTTCGCAGGCTGGCGCAGCGGCGCCACGTGGGCGCCGGTGGCAGCGAGGCTGACGGCCGCCGCAAAGCCCGCAGCCCCACAGGCTGTTTCGCCAGGCGAGCGGCTGCCAAAGAGCTTTCCAACGAGGCACGGCTTTCTCTCCTGGCTCTTCGGGCGTGGGAGCTGTCGCCAGAGCCGCGGCCCTACAGGAAAATGCTTCGCAGGCTGGCGCGGCTGCACCTGGTGGGCGCCGGTGGCGGGGAGGCTGACGGCCGCCACAAAGCCCGCAGCCCCACGGGCTGTGGGGCCACGCGATCGGCTGCCAAAGAGCTTTCCAACGAGGCACGGCTTTCCCTCCTGGCTCTTCGGGCGTGGGAGCTGTCGCCAGAGTTGCGGCCCTACCGGAAAATGCTTCACAGGCTGGTGGGGCGGCGCGACGTGGGCGCCGGTGGCTCCGAGGCTGACGGCCGCGGCAAAGCCCGCAGCCCCACGGGCTGTGGGGCCAGGCGAGCGGCTGCCAAAGAGCTTTCCAACGAGGCATGGCTTTCCCTCCTGGCTCTTCGTGCTTGGGAGCTGTCGCCAGAGCCACGGCCCTACCGGAACATGCTTCGCAGGCTGGCGCGGCTGCACCTGGTGGGTGCCGGTGGCTCCGAGGCTGACGGCCGCCGCAAAGCCCGCAGCCCCACAGGCTGTTTCGCCAGGCGAGCGGCTGCCAAAGAGCTTTCCAACGAGGCACGGCTTTCCCTCCTGGCTCTTCGGGCGTGGGAGCTGTCGCCAGAGCCGCGGCCCTACCGGAAAATGCTTCGCAGGCTGGCGCGGCTGTAGCTGGTGGGCGCCGGTGGCGCTGAGGCTGACGGCCGCCGCAAAGCCCGCAGCCCCACAGGCTGTTTCGCCAGGCGAGCGGCTGCCAAAGAGCTTTCCAACGAGGCACGACTTTCCCTCCTGGCTCTTCGGGCGTGGGAGCTGTCGCCAGAGCCGCGGCACTACAGGAAAATGCTTCGCAGGCTGGCGCGGCTGCACCTGGTGGGCGCCAGTGGCGGGGAGGCTGACGGCCGCCACAAAGCCCGCAGCCCCACGGGCTGTGGGGCCACGCGATCGGCTGCCAAAGAGCTTTCCAACGAGGCACGGCTTTCCCTCCTGGCTCTTCGGGCTTGGGAGCTGTCGCCAGAGTTGCGGCCCTACCGGAAAATGCTTCGCAGGCTGGTGGGGCGGCGCCACGTGGGCGCCGGTGGCTCCGAGGCTGACAACCGCCGCAAAGCCCGCAGCCCCACGGGCTGTGGGGCCACGCGAGCGGCTGCCAAAGAGCTTTCCAACGAGGCATGGCTTTCCCTCCTGGCTCTTCGGGCTTGGGAGCTGTCGTCAGAGCTCCAGCCCTACCGGAAAATGCTTCGCAAGCTGGCGCGGCAGCGCCACGTGGGCGCCGGTGGCGCCGAGGCTGACGGCCGCCGCAAAGCCCGCAGCCCCACGGGCTGTGGGGCCACGCGAGCGGCTGCCAAAGAGCTTTCCAACAAGGCACGGCTTTCCCTCCTGGCTCTTCGGGCGTGGGAGCTGTCGTCAGAGCCGCGGCCCTACCGGAAAATGCTTCGCAGGCTTGTGCGGCGGCGCCACGTGAACGCCGGTGGCGCGGAGGCTGACGGCCGCCGCAAAGCCCGCAGCCCCACGGGCTGTGGGGCCAGGCGAGCGGCTGCCAAAGAGCTTTCCAACGAGGCACGGCTTTCCCTCCTGGCTCTTCGTCCTTGGGAGCTGTCGCCAGAGCCGCGGCCCTACCGGAAAATGCTTCGCAGGCTGGTGGGGCGGCGCCACGTGGGCGCTGGTGGCTCCGAGGCTGACGGCCGCCACAAAGCCCGCAGCCCCACGGGCTGTGGGGCCACGCGAGAGGCTGCCAAAGAGCTTTCCAACGAGGCATGGCTTTCCCTCCTGGCTCTTCGGGCGTGGGAGCTGTCGCCAGAGACGCGGCCCTACCGGAAAATGCTTCGCAGGCTGGCGCGGCTGCACCTGGTGGGCGCCGGTGGCGGGGAGGCTGACGGCCGCCACAAAGCCCGCAGCCCCACGGGCTGTGGGGCCAGGCGAGCGGCTGCCAAAGAGCTTTCCAACGAGGCATGGCTTTCCCTCCTGGCTCTTCGTGCTTGGGAGCTGTCGCCAGAGTTGCGGCCCTACCGGAAAATGCTTCGCAGGCTGGCGCGGCTGCACCTGGTGGGCGCCGGTGGCGGGGAGGCTGACGGCCGCCACAAAGCCCGCAGCCCCACGGGCTGTGGGACCACGCGAGAGGCTGCCAAAGAGCTTTCCAACGAGGCATGGCTTTCCCTCCTGGCTCTTCGGGCGTGGGAGCTGTCGCCAGAGCCGCGGCCCTACAGGAAAATGCTTCGCAGGCTGGCGCGGCGGCGCCACGTGGGCGCCGTTGGCTCCGAGGCTGACGGCCGCCGCAAAGCCCGCAGCCCCACAGGCTGTTTTGCCAGGCGAGCGGCCGCCAAAGAGCTTTCCAACGAGGCACGGATTTCCCTCCTGGCTCTTCGGGCTTGGGAGCTGTCGACAGAGCCGCAGCCCTACCGGAAAATGCTTCGCAAGCTGGCGCGGCAGCACCACGTGGGCGCCGGTGGCGCCGAGGCTGACGGCCGCCGCAAAGCCCGCAGCCCCACGGGCTGTGGGGCCACGCGAGCGGCTGCCAAAGAGCTTTCCAACGAGGCATGGCTTTTCCTCCTGGCTCTTCGGGCATGGGAGCTGTCGCCAGAGCCGCGGCCCTACCGGAAAATGCTTCGCAAGCTGGCACGGCAGCGCCACGTGGGCACCGTTGGCGGCGAGGCTGACGGCCGCCGCAAAGCCCGCAGCCACACGGGCTGTGGGGCCACACGAGCGGCTGCCAAAGAGCTTTCCAGCGAGGCACGACTTTCCCTCCTGGCTCTTCGGGCGTGGGAGCTGTCGCCAGAGCCGCGGCCCTACCGGAAAATGCTTCGCAGCCTGGTGAGGCGGTGACACATGGACGCCGGTGGCAGCGAGGCTGACGGCCGCCGCAAAGCCCGCAGCCCCACAGGCTGTTTCGCCAGGCGAGCGGCTGCCAAAGAGCTTTCCAACGAGGCACGGCTTTCCCTCCTCGCTCTTCGGGTGTGGGAGCTGTCGCCAGAGTTGCGGCCCTACCGGAAAATGCTTCGCAAGCTGGCGCGGCGGCGCCATGTGGGCGCCGGTGGCGCGGAGGCTGACGGCCGCCACAAAGCCCGCAGCCCCACGGGCTGTGGGGCCACGCGATCGGCTGCCAAAGAGCTTTCCAGCGAGGCATGGCTTTCCCTCCTGGCTCTTCCGGCGTGGGAGCTGTCGCCAGAGCCGCGGCCCTACCGGAAAATGGTTTGGAGGCTGGCGCGGCGGCACCACCTCGGGCTGCGGGCTTTCCTGCTGCCTTCAGAGTCTCACAGCCACCCTTTCCCACTTGGCACCACGCCAGCCTCTAGCATTTCTATTATTAAGTCAAGACAGTGTACGACTTAACATCATACAGAGCGCTACACATCAATACATGCTCAAATTAAGCATAGCCACTGGAAAAATTGGCAATACAGTGCCATCGTATGTTACCAAGTGTCACATCTCATTGAAGACAATGACAGAGCGATGCAACGTCAAGCGTAACACAGTACTGGGCCGTGCGAGGCAATACGCCGTCACAGAATCACCAATAGAGAAATTCACAACGGAGTGCAGTCTTACGATAGAATCTCTAAAGCCACCGTTAAGCCAGTGACAGGCGGTACAATGCCACACGTTACAGTATACAGGGCAGTACAACCCGATTCGCAGACAAATAAATTAGAGCAAATTACAAGACTCCCAATACAGTACAGTACAATGCCAGACCGTCTCAGATGTCGGTCAAGACAATGCCAGGGCAATGCAGTGCAAGACATAACGTTATACAGGTCAGTACAAGGCAATACGCAGTCAAATGAAGAACAGTAAACTACAATACCCAAACCACACTGGCAAACAATGGCAAACAATCCCACATGTCGGTCGAGACAATGACAACGCGAGACAGAACACCGTGCAGGGCAGCGCAAGGCAGTACACAGTCAAATAGAGAACAGCTGACCAGAAAACCCGCACTACGCTGCCGTACGATCTCAAAACATCTCGGATGGCAGTCAAGGCAATTACAGGGCAAGACAAAGCACTACGTCGCAGTACCCAAGGCAGTACAAGGCAATACTCAGTCAAATAAATAACAGACAGTCACAAAATTCACAGTGCAGTGAATTCACATGGGTCAGATGGCAACCAAAAGAAGGACAGGGCAATACAAGGCGAGAGGTAACCCAATACGGGGCCGGACAAGGCAATATGCAGTTGTGGCGGGTGGAGCGATTCACTTCAGTCCTGAGAGAAGTAGAGAAACATTTAGAAACATCAACACAGTGTTTCGACAAAGGCAGCAGTGAACGTAACATCCCTTTACCAGGTTCCGTGGCCACGTACCCCAGATCATTTATTGCACAGGGGCCAGGGTCAGACGAGCTGTTAGGGAGACCCTCCCGTCGAGCCACAACCCCCTTGCTTTCTAAACTCCTTCTTGAAGAGCAGTCTAAGTGCGGCTGGATCCAATTCCTAGCCCTGGACTTGGGCACCGGTTCACCTCTAAAGGATTGTATCCGCGCCATCAACCCTTTATATCACTGAGCTAAGGCTACGAGGTTTAGCGTGGTATTAGTCACTTACCGAGACTCTGTTGCGGCAAGGGATCTCTCAGCCTTGAGGAGCAGAACCTGAAGCAAGCGTCCCCGCTCAAGGGCACATCCTGGTGCTATGACAGACTATGACAGGCAATACTATGACAGGGCAATACAATGCGAGACGTAACTTTACACAGGGCAGTACAAGGCCAATACACAGTCAAATAGGGAATGACCGATCACAAAATTGATGCACGGTCAAATAGAGTACAACAGCCTAAGAAGCCCTCAATACAGTGCCTGTCAACGCCAGAATACATCAGATGGCTCGCAGCACGGTGAGAGGGCAATACGACGCAAGACTCAGGAAAATACAGGGCAGTACAAAGCAATACGTAGTCAAATATAGAACAGCCGATCAAAAACACCCTCAGTTCGGTGCGGTACAACCCCAGAGAGTGTAAAAGGACAGTTAAGACTATTTCATGGCAACACAACGCACAATGTAACACAATACAGGTTGCTACAACACGATACAGAATAATATAGGAAACAACCCATCAAAACGCCACAATACGGTGCAGTACGATCCCACACGGTCTCGGGTGGCAGTCAAAACAACTATAGGGCGACACGATCCAAGATGCAACATTACACGACAGAGCAGAACTGAAGACGCAGTCAACTAAATACCAACCAATTAGAAGAACCGCAATACAGTGCGGGAGAAAACAAAAATAAATGGAGATGCCAGTCAAGACAATGACAGAGCAATACAAGGCAAGAAATAACGCAATACAGGGCAGTACAGTGAAATACACGGTCAAATAAATAACTGATTAAGTATCCCGCAATACCGTGCGATGCAATGCCAAAACGCGTGAGACAGCAGTCGAGGCAGTGACAGAGCTATACAATGGAAGACGTAACAATGCAGGGCTGTACAACACCAAAATGTATCAGATGGCACTCAGAACAATAACATGGCGATACAATGCAAGCCGCAACACAATACAAGGTGGTAACAAGGCAATACACGGTCAAACACAGACTAACGAATAAAACCTGCACAATACGGATCGCTGCAATCCCAGAACATCTAAAGTGACAGTGAACGGAATGACGGGGCAGTACAATGCAAGATACAACACTAGACAGGGCAATACGCATTCAAATAACGCACAACCGATTAAAAAACCCACAATACACACCAGTACAATGCCGGAACAGATCAGATGGCAGTCCGGGCAAATAGAGGACAATACAATGCCAAACGTGATGCCATACAGGGCCGGACAAGGCAATACGCAGTTGTGGCAGGCCGAGCGGCTAACTTCGCTTCTAAGAGAGAAGCGGTGAAACATTCAGAAACATCAACACAGTGATTCTCCAAAGGCAGCAGCGCATGTGACGGCGCTTTACCAGATTCCATATGGCCACGCACCCCGGATTATTTACTGCCTAGGGGCCAGGGTCAGACAAGCTGTCAGGGAGACCCTCCCGTTGAGTCACGAGGCTCGGAAAGGACCCCCTTGCTTTCTAAACTCCTTCTCGGAGAGGAGTCTAGGTGCGGCTGGATCCAATTCCTAGCCCCGGACTTAGGCAACGGTTCACCTCTAAAGGATTGTATCTGCGCCATCGACCCTTTATATCACTGAGCTAAGGCTACAAGGTTTTGTATGCTATTAGTCACTTACTGAGAATCTGTTGCGGCAAGGCATCTCTATCTCGAGGAGCAGAACCTTAATTGAGCGTCCCTGCTCAAGGGGAGATCCTGGCACGGAGGCCCCTGCCATGCAGAAGTCAAAAGGCTCTTGGGCTGTCCACTATTTATGGGGTAAGCTAATTGACTTATAGTCACATCAGCACAGGAACAAAATATCTAGGTCCCCACTGTGTTGCCAACCATCCCCCAACTTCAAGTACCACTCAGAACAACTCCATGGATGATTGGGGCGCCAAAACGAAGGGGCGCCCGCACCACCCCAGCAGTCAAATAAGGAACAACCAATGGAACTTTCACAATAAATAAGTACAATCCCAGACAGTCCAAAGTAACAGCCAAGACAACGACAGACCAATACAGTGCAAGACCTAACATCACACAGAGCAGTAAAAGGCAACGCGCAGCCAAGTCAAGAACAGTTAAAATACCCATAATCCAGTGCAGCACTATGACACTGTCCCAAAACGCAGTCAAAACAACGACAGAGTAATGCAACACGAGCTGTAACACAATACAGGGCAGCACAAAGCAATACACAGTCACACAAAGAACAGCCAATTACAAAACCCACAACAGAACGCCCTACGATCTCAGGAAGTCTCAGAGGGCAGTCACGGCAAATACAGGGCAATACGGTGCAAGATAACACAATACAGGCCACTGCCAGCCAATACTCAGTCAAATAAATAACAGACAGTCAAAAAATTCACAATGCAGTGCACTACTATGACACCATGGGTCAGGTGGCAATCATGACAACGATAGGGCAATACAAGGCAAGACGTAACCCAACACGGGGCCGGACAAGGCAATATGCAGTTGTGGCAGGTGGAGCCATTCACTTCACTCCTAAGAGAAAAGTAGAGAAACATTCAGAAACATCAACACAGTGATTCTCCAAAGGCAGCAGTGCGCATGACGGCGCTTTATCAGGTTCCGTGGCCACGGACCCTGGATTATTTCCTGCCTAGGGGCCAGGGTCAGACGAGCTGTCAGGGAGACCCTCCCGTTGAGTCACGAGGCTCGGAAAGGACCCCCTTGCTTTCTAAACTCCTTCTCGGAGAGGAGTCTAGGTGCGGCTGGATCCAATTCCTAGCTCGGAGAGGACCCCCTTGCTTTCTAAACTCCTTCTCGGAGAGGAGTCTAGGTGCGGCTGGATCCAATTCCTAGCCCCGGACTTGGGCAACGGTTCACCTCTAAAGGATTATGTCTGTGCCGTCAACCCTTTACATGGCTCATAAAAAACAGCTGATGAAGGAAGTGACAATATGGTGGCCTACAACGGCAGAATAGATCAGATGACAATCAAGACAACAACAGAGCAATACAATGGAAGACGTAACACCACACGGGGCCGGACAAGGCAATACACAGCCACATCAGAACCCATGAGAGACATCAAACTACAGTCCAGACCTAGGACAGATTCTCTAACGTGACCGTCAAGACGACAGGGCAATGCAATGCAAGATGTAACACAGGCCATATGCAGTTGTGGCGGGCGCAATGATAAAATTCACTCCTAAGAGAGAGGTAGAGAAACATTAACAAACATAACAGTGATTCACTAAAGGTAGCAGCGCACGTGATGGCACTTTACCAGGTTCCATATGGCCACGCACCCCGGGTCATTTACTGCCTCAGGGCCAGGGTCTGACACGCTGTCTGGGAGACCCTCCCGTTGAGTCACGAGGCTCGGAAAGGACCCCCTTGCTTTCTAAACTCCTTCTCCGAGAGGAGTCTAGGTGCGGCTGGATCCCATCCTCGCCCCGGACTTGGGCAACGGTTCACCTCTAAAGGATCATATCTGCGTGATCAAACCCTTCGTATCGCTCAGCTAAGATGGCAAAGTCTGGCATGCTGTTAGTCACTTACCCAGAATCTGTTGCGGCAAGGCTTCTCTCAACCTAGAGGAGCAGAACCTTAAGTGAGTGTCCCCGGGAAACGCTGGCAAACAGGCCGCTGCCTTGCAAGAAAGCTCAAAGGGCTCTTGGTCTGTCCGCTAGGTCTATAGCAAGCTAACTGACTCACAGTGTCTTGACTCTGGTGCCAGCCACCCCACAAAGTTCAAGTGCCACTCGTAGCGACTCCTGCTGGTCGTTATAGCTCGAGCAGCAGCCTGGAGGAAAAAGGGGGGTGACATCGCAACAGCGGTCAAATACAGAACAACCGGTTAAAAATTGCACAATACTGTGCCAGAGACTCTAAAATAACTGGCAAGACAACGACAGGGCAACACCATGCAAGATCTAACCTTACACAGGGCAGTACAAGGCAACATACAATCAAATGCAGAGCAGACAATGAAAGAATTGACGGTACGGTGCCATACAACGGTAGAATATATCAGATGTCGGTCACCACAATGACAGAGCAATACAAGGCAAGACGTAACGCGATACGGGGCCCTACCAGGCGACACAGTCAAGGAAACAACAACCCATGAAAGAATTCACAATACAGCGCGGTCCTAGGACGGAACGTGTAAAATGACCGTCGAGACAGTGACAGGGCAATACAATGCAAGACACAACACCATACCAGGCGGTAACAAGGCAACATGCAGCCAAACGAAGAACAACCGATTAAGAAACCCAGCATACGTTCAACTGTAATACCAGAAAACATCAGAAGGCAGTCAAGACAACGACAGCACACTATAACATGAGAAGTAACACAATACACGGCAGTACAAGGCATTACACAGTCAAATAAAGAAGAACCGATTAAAAACCACACAATACAGTGCGGTGCGATGCCAGAGTGGATCAGAAGGCAGTCGAGACTATGACGGGGCAATATAATGCAAGATGTTACACAATACAGGGCGGTACAAGGCATTAGAAAGCCAGATGAAGAACAACCGATTAAAAAACCCGCAATACAGCGTGGTACGAGGCCCGAACAGATCAGAAGGCAGTCAAGGCTACGACGGGGCAATATAACACGAGACATAACGCAATAGAGGGCGGTACAAGGCATTACACAGTCAAAGAACAACCGATTAAAAAAAAAAAACCACGCAACACGGTGTGGTACGATGCCAGAATAGATCACAGAGCAATCAAGAGCGTGACGGGGCAACACGATGCGAAACCGATACTGAGTGAGGCGGAGCAATACTATTTCAAATATACAAGAACATAGTATGGAACCAAATTCTTAAGCGTACGACACAAGACCATCTCAAATGGCAGTCAAGGAAGTTACCGAGCAACGTAATCCCGATTTGCACAAAATGGTGCCATCAGGCACCATCACGTCCGTCAACACTAAGTTGTACTGCAACTGTACCCCGCATCACACGCGCCGTACCCTTCTGCTCACCTGCTCCGCATGGATTCTGGGTTTGGACTTTGTGGCACACTCTGGTTCTGGCACCTAAAACACCTAAGACACACAATATTACTCTTGAGCTTACGGGAAACCACCACCCCCATGCGCTACCTCTCTGCTACCCAGCTCACCTCCAACGCTCGTCCGGCTCCGGATGCCTGCGGCGCCTGCAAAACCAAAGACAAACACTCCCCTGAGCCGCAATGTAGCACTGGGCTATTAGACGCCAACGTGTCCACAACCGCCTCACTTGCTGGGACTACTCAGTGGGTGCGCAGCATCGCCCCTCTGACCCTGCATGTCACACCAACCGAAGAAACACACGCCGAGATACTGCCCAAAACCCTACCAAATTCCCCATCTCCCACTCCCTCACCTTGCCCGCCCATCCTCCCCATCCTGGCTCTTCGGGCGTGGGAGCTGTCGCCAGAGCCGCGGCCCTACCGGAAAATGCTTCGCAGCCTGCTGAGGCGGTGACACATGGGCGCCGGTGGCAGCGAGGCTGACGGCCGCCGCAAAGCCCGCAGCCCCACAGGCTGTTTCGCCAGGCGAGTGGCTGCCAAAGAGCTTTCCAACGAGGCACGGCTTTCCCTCCTGGCTCTTCGGGCGTGGGAGCTGTCGCCAGAGTTGCGGCCCTACCGGAAAATGCTTCGCAGGCTGGTGGGGCGGCGCCAGGTGGGCGCTGGTGGCTCCGAGGCTGACGGCCGCCGCAAAGCCCGCAGCCCCACGGGCTGTGGGTCCACGGAAGCGGCTGCCAAAGAGCTTTCCAACGAGGCATGGCTTTCCCTCCCTGCTCTTCGGGCGTGGGAGCTGTCGCCAGAGCCGCAGCCGTACCGGAAAATGCTTCACAGCCTGGTGCCGCGGCGACACATGGGCGCCGGTGGCGTGGAGGCTGACGGCCGCCGCAAAACCCGCAGCCCCACGGGCTGTGGGGCCACGCGAGCGGCTGCCAAAGAGCTTTCCAGCGAGGCATGGCTTTCCCTCCTGGCTCTTCCGGCGTGGGAGCTGTCGCCAGAGCCGCGGCCCTACCGGAAAATGGTTTGGAGGCTGGCGCGGCGGCACCACCTCGGGCTGCGGGCTTTCCTGCTGCCTTCAGAGTCTCACAGCCACCCTTTCCCACTTGGCACCACGCCAGCCTCTAGCATTTCTATTATTAAGTCAAGACAGTGTACGACTTAACATCATACAGAGCGCTACACATCAATACATGCTCAAATTAAGCATAGCCACTGGAAAAATTGGCAATACAGTGCCATCGTATGTTACCAAGTGTCACATCTCATTGAAGACAATGACAGAGCGATGCAACGTCAAGCGTAACACAGTACTGGGCCGTGCGAGGCAATACGCCGTCACAGAATCACCAATAGAGAAATTCACAACGGAGTGCAGTCTTACGATAGAATCTCTAAAGCCACCGTTAAGCCAGTGACAGGCGGTACAATGCCACACGTTACAGTATACAGGGCAGTACAACCCGATTCGCAGACAAATAAATTAGAGCAAATTACAAGACTCCCAATACAGTACAGTACAATGCCAGACCGTCTCAGATGTCGGTCAAGACAATGCCAGGGCAATGCAGTGCAAGACATAACGTTATACAGGTCAGTACAAGGCAATACGCAGTCAAATGAAGAACAGTAAACTACAATACCCAAACCACACTGGCAAACAATGGCAAACAATCCCACATGTCGGTCGAGACAATGACAACGCGAGACAGAACACCGTGCAGGGCAGCGCAAGGCAGTACACAGTCAAATAGAGAACAGCTGACCAGAAAACCCGCACTACGCTGCCGTACGATCTCAAAACATCTCGGATGGCAGTCAAGGCAATTACAGGGCAAGACAAAGCACTACGTCGCAGTACCCAAGGCAGTACAAGGCAATACTCAGTCAAATAAATAACAGACAGTCACAAAATTCACAGTGCAGTGAATTCACATGGGTCAGATGGCAACCAAAAGAAGGACAGGGCAATACAAGGCGAGAGGTAACCCAATACGGGGCCGGACAAGGCAATATGCAGTTGTGGCGGGTGGAGCGATTCACTTCAGTCCTGAGAGAAGTAGAGAAACATTTAGAAACATCAACACAGTGTTTCGACAAAGGCAGCAGTGAACGTAACATCCCTTTACCAGGTTCCGTGGCCACGTACCCCAGATCATTTATTGCACAGGGGCCAGGGTCAGACGAGCTGTTAGGGAGACCCTCCCGTCGAGCCACAACCCCCTTGCTTTCTAAACTCCTTCTTGAAGAGCAGTCTAAGTGCGGCTGGATCCAATTCCTAGCCCTGGACTTGGGCACCGGTTCACCTCTAAAGGATTGTATCCGCGCCATCAACCCTTTATATCACTGAGCTAAGGCTACGAGGTTTAGCGTGGTATTAGTCACTTACCGAGACTCTGTTGCGGCAAGGGATCTCTCAGCCTTGAGGAGCAGAACCTGAAGCAAGCGTCCCCGCTCAAGGGCACATCCTGGTGCTATGACAGACTATGACAGGCAATACTATGACAGGGCAATACAATGCGAGACGTAACTTTACACAGGGCAGTACAAGGCCAATACACAGTCAAATAGGGAATGACCGATCACAAAATTGATGCACGGTCAAATAGAGTACAACAGCCTAAGAAGCCCTCAATACAGTGCCTGTCAACGCCAGAATACATCAGATGGCTCGCAGCACGGTGAGAGGGCAATACGACGCAAGACTCAGGAAAATACAGGGCAGTACAAAGCAATACGTAGTCAAATATAGAACAGCCGATCAAAAACACCCTCAGTTCGGTGCGGTACAACCCCAGAGAGTGTAAAAGGACAGTTAAGACTATTTCATGGCAACACAACGCACAATGTAACACAATACAGGTTGCTACAACACAATACAGAATAATATAGGAAACAACCCATCAAAACGCCACAATACGGTGCAGTACGATCCCACACGGTCTCGGGTGGCAGTCAAAACAACTATAGGGCGACACGATCCAAGATGCAACATTACACGACAGAGCAGAACTGAAGACGCAGTCAACTAAATACCAACCGATTAGAAGAACCGCAATACAGTGCGGGAGAAAACAAAAATAAATGGAGATGCCAGTCAAGACAATGACAGAGCAATACAAGGCAAGAAATAACGCAATACAGGGCAGTACAGTGAAATACACGGTCAAATAAATAACTGATTAAGTATCCCGCAATACCGTGCGATGCAATGCCAAAACGCGTGAGACAGCAGTCGAGGCAGTGACAGAGCTATACAATGGAAGACGTAACAATGCAGGGCTGTACAACACCAAAATGTATCAGATGGCACTCAGAACAATAACATGGCGATACAATGCAAGCCGCAACACAATACAAGGTGGTAACAAGGCAATACACGGTCAAACACAGACTAACGAATAAAACCTGCACAATACGGATCGCTGCAATCCCAGAACATCTAAAGTGACAGTGAACGGAATGACGGGGCAGTACAATGCAAGATACAACACTAGACAGGGCAATACGCATTCAAATAACGCACAACCGATTAAAAAACCCACAATACACACCAGTACAATGCCGGAACAGATCAGATGGCAGTCCGGGCAAATAGAGGACAATACAATGCCAAACGTGATGCCATACAGGGCCGGACAAGGCAATACGCAGTTGTGGCAGGCCGAGCGGCTAACTTCGCTTCTAAGAGAGAAGCGGTGAAACATTCAGAAACATCAACACAGTGATTCTCCAAAGGCAGCAGCGCATGTGACGGCGCTTTACCAGATTCCATATGGCCACGCACCCCGGATTATTTACTGCCTAGGGGCCAGGGTCAGACAAGCTGTCAGGGAGACCCTCCCGTTGAGTCACGAGGCTCGGAAAGGACCCCCTTGCTTTCTAAACTCCTTCTCGGAGAGGAGTCTAGGTGCGGCTGGATCCAATTCCTAGCCCCGGACTTAGGCAACGGTTCACCTCTAAAGGATTGTATCTGCGCCATCGACCCTTTATATCACTGAGCTAAGGCTACAAGGTTTTGTATGCTATTAGTCACTTACTGAGAATCTGTTGCGGCAAGGCATCTCTATCTCGAGGAGCAGAACCTTAATTGAGCGTCCCTGCTCAAGGGGAGATCCTGGCACGGAGGCCCCTGCCATGCAGAAGTCAAAAGGCTCTTGGGCTGTCCACTATTTATGGGGTAAGCTAATTGACTTATAGTCACATCAGCACAGGAACAAAATATCTAGGTCCCCACTGTGTTGCCAACCATCCCCCAACTTCAAGTACCACTCAGAACAACTCCATGGATGATTGGGGCGCCAAAACGAAGGGGCGCCCGCACCACCCCAGCAGTCAAATAAGGAACAACCAATGGAACTTTCACAATAAATAAGTACAATCCCAGACAGTCCAAAGTAACAGCCAAGACAACGACAGACCAATACAGTGCAAGACCTAACATCACACAGAGCAGTAAAAGGCAACGCGCAGCCAAGTCAAGAACAGTTAAAATACCCATAATCCAGTGCAGCACTATGACACTGTCCCAAAACGCAGTCAAAACAACGACAGAGTAATGCAACACGAGCCGTAACACAATACAGGGCAGCACAAGGCAATACACAGTCACACAAAGAACAGCCAATTACAAAACCCACAACAGAACGCCCTACGATCTCAGGAAGTCTCAGAGGGCAGTCACGGCAAATACAGGGCAATACGGTGCAAGATAACACAATACAGGCCACTGCCAGCCAATACTCAGTCAAATAAATAACAGACAGTCAAAAAATTCACAATGCAGTGCACTACTATGACACCATGGGTCAGGTGGCAATCATGACAACGATAGGGCAATACAAGGCAAGACGTAACCCAACACGGGGCCGGACAAGGCAATATGCAGTTGTGGCAGGTGGAGCCATTCACTTCACTCCTAAGAGAAAAGTAGAGAAACATTCAGAAACATCAACACAGTGATTCTCCAAAGGCAGCAGTGCGCATGACGGCGCTTTATCAGGTTCCGTGGCCACGGACCCTGGATTATTTCCTGCCTAGGGGCCAGGGTCAGACGAGCTGTCAGGGAGACCCTCCCGTTGAGTCACGAGGCTCGGAAAGGACCCCCTTGCTTTCTAAACTCCTTCTCGGAGAGGAGTCTAGGTGCGGCTGGATCCAATTCCTAGCTCGGAGAGGACCCCCTTGCTTTCTAAACTCCTTCTCGGAGAGGAGTCTAGGTGCGGCTGGATCCAATTCCTAGCCCCGGACTTGGGCAACGGTTCACCTCTAAAGGATTATGTCTGTGCCGTCAACCCTTTACATGGCTCATAAAAAACAGCTGATGAAGGAAGTGACAATATGGTGGCCTACAACGGCAGAATAGATCAGATGACAATCAAGACAACAACAGAGCAATACAATGGAAGACGTAACACCACACGGGGCCGGACAAGGCAATACACAGCCACATCAGAACCCATGAGAGACATCAAACTACAGTCCAGACCTAGGACAGATTCTCTAACGTGACCGTCAAGACGACAGGGCAATGCAATGCAAGATGTAACACAGGCCATATGCAGTTGTGGCGGGCGCAATGATAAAATTCACTCCTAAGAGAGAGGTAGAGAAACATTAACAAACATAACAGTGATTCACTAAAGGTAGCAGCGCACGTGATGGCACTTTACCAGGTTCCATATGGCCACGCACCCCGGGTCGTTTACTGCCTCAGGGCCAGGGTCTGACACGCTGTCTGGGAGACCCTCCTGTTGAGTCACGAGGCTCGGAAAGGACCCCCTTGCTTTCTAAACTCCTTCTCCGAGAGGAGTCTAGGTGCGGCTGGATCCCATCCTCGCCCCGGACTTGGGCAACGGTTCACCTCTAAAGGATCATATCTGCGTGATCAAACCCTTCGTATCGCTCAGCTAAGATGGCAAAGTCTGGCATGCTGTTAGTCACTTACCCAGAATCTGTTGCGGCAAGGCTTCTCTCAACCTAGAGGAGCAGAACCTTAAGTGAGTGTCCCCGGGAAACGCTGGCAAACAGGCCGCTGCCTTGCAAGGAAGCTCAAAGGGCTCTTGGTCTGTCCGCTAGGTCTATAGCAAGCTAACTGACTCACAGTGTCTTGACTCTGGTGCCAGCCACCCCACAAAGTTCAAGTGCCACTCGTAGCGACTCCTGCTGGTCGTTATAGCTCGAGCAGCAGCCTGGAGGAAAAAGGGGGGTGACATCGCAACAGCGGTCAAATACAGAACAACCGGTTAAAAATTGCACAATACTGTGCCAGAGACTCTAAAATAACTGGCAAGACAACGACAGGGCAACACCATGCAAGATCTAACCTTACACAGGGCAGTACAAGGCAACATACAATCAAATGCAGAGCAGACAATGAAAGAATTGACGGTACGGTGCCATACAACGGTAGAATATATCAGATGTCGGTCACCACAATGACAGAGCAATACAAGGCAAGACGTAACGCGATACGGGGCCCTACCAGGCGACACTGTCAAGGAAACAACAACCCATGAAAGAATTCACAATACAGCGCGGTCCTAGGACGGAACGTGTAAAATGACCGTCGAGACAGTGACAGGGCAATACAATGCAAGACACAACACCATACCAGGTGGTAACAAGGCAACATGCAGCCAAACGAAGAACAACCGATTAAGAAACCCAGCATACGTTCAACTGTAATACCAGAAAAGATCAGAAGGCAGTCAAGACAACGACAGCACACTATAACATGAGAAGTAACACAATACACAGCAGTACAAGGCATTACACAGTCAAATAAAGAAGAACCGATTAAAAACCACACAATACAGTGCGGTGCGATGCCAGAGTGGATCAGAAGGCAGTCGAGACTATGACGGGGCAATATAATGCAAGATGTTACACAATACAGGGCGGTACAAGGCATTAGAAAGCCAGATGAAGAACAACCGATTAAAAAACCCGCAATACAGCGTGGTACGAGGCCCGAACAGATCAGAAGGCAGTCAAGGCTACGACGGGGCAATATAACACGAGACATAACGCAATAGAGGGCGGTACAAGGCATTACACAGTCAAAGAACAACCGATTAAAAAAAAAAAAACCACGCAACACGGTGTGGTACGATGCCAGAATAGAACACAGAGCAATCAAGAGCGTGACGGGGCAACACGATGCGAAACCGATACTGAGTGAGGCGGAGCAATACTATTTCAAATATACAAGAACATAGTACGGAACCAAATTCTTAAGCGTACGACACAAGACCATCTCAAATGGCAGTCAAGGAAGTTACTGAGCAACGTAATCCCGATTTGCACAAAATGGTGCCATCAGGCACTATCACGTCCATCAACACTAAGTTGTACTGCAACTGTACCCCGCATCACACGCGCCGTACCCTTCTGCTCACCTGCTCCGCATGGATTCTGGGTTTGGGCTTTGTGGCACACTCTGGTTCTGGCACCTAAAACACCTAAGACACACAATATTACTGTTGAGCTTACGGGAAACCACCACCCCCATGCGCTACCTCTCTGCTACCCAGCTCACCTCCAACGCTCGTCCGGCTCCGGATGCCTGCGGCGCCTGCAAAACCAAAGACAAACACTCCCCTGAGCCGCAATGTAGCACTGGGCTATTAGACGCCAACGTGTCCACAACCGCCTCACTTGCTGGGACTACTCAGTGGGTGTGCAGCATCGCCCCTCTGACCCTGCATGTCACACCAACCGAAGAAACACACGCCGAGATACTGCCCAAAACCCTACCAAATTCCCCATCTCCCACTCCCTCACCTTGCCCGCCCATCCTCCCCCGAGGCGTGCAACCTGAAGGCTCGCAAACCACCCATAAAACCCAACAGACATGGGTTGCTTTAAAACTTGAAAGTTGCTCCCTCTGAGGCAGATGTGATAAGGTCAGCAGCGGCGGGTGGGCTGAAGTGACTGACTCATCCCCATCCCCACATCCCATGTCATTCATTGCTTCAAAACTTCAAATTGGAAAGAACCAATACATACAGTACTCAGAGCCACATCTTCTCTCTAATACCACGTGCTGACTCACCTTCTTACATTGCTCTCCTCTCCTACGCTGCCCCGCCAAGCTTGTCCTGTTGCATCTGCAAGAACGACATCAGAGAAATCACCCTGAGGCAGAGCAATAGAGTCATAACAACAAAAAGCCTTGCACCTTTTTACAAATACCATCTAAGGTCCAAATACAACCGTACACAAAGAAAATTACAAAAAAAAAAATCCGCACCAAAACCAGCTGTACCCTCTTCCACATGAACTCTTCTTCACTGCTGCTGTATTGCCTTTCCAACATGCCTCTGCTCTTCCCAAACAAAACAGAAGAGGTGTCTACACAGCCTCCCAATGGCTACCCTGAGACAACTCTAACACCTTTGCCCCGATCTACTGGGATTCATGTACTACATATAGACTCTCCACAGGATTCCGCCCACCCTGGACACTACGTGCCCAGGCAGGGCAGCCCCGAGCCAAACACTCACGGTTACGGACAGACACTACACGGAACGCTACGAACGACACGCCTCAAAGATGAGAGAAAACTCTCAGCAAGAAAGATGACACGGGGACCAAAGTCACCGTCGTGCAAGAAAATCTGTGGGATCGTGATGATGTCAACATGAAGACGCTCTACGGAACCCCCTGAAGCAAACTGTAGAACGTGATGGTACGTAATAAGAATGGACTGTTGAGCCCGCTAAGATGGACGTGCAGGAAGTCTGGCTTCAAGACCTAAGAACGTAACGACGCAGGGAAGAACTCCCAGACGTGGAAGTGGGCCGTCCAGAAACTTCCGAGAGGCAAGATTGATGCACGCTTTAAGATGCTAACGCAAGAAGAGCATCAGATGAATGGTGCTACGCCCACAGGCCCAAGCATTCGAGACCCTAAGGATGACGCCCAGGGCCCCACGTCGTGCTCCTGGAGCTCAAAGATGACCTCGAGACCCAAGAAGGGGCGAAGATACACAACACAGACCACATGAACGACATGACAACACGCACGGGCTGGAACTGCCCTGCCCGGGACACGCTAGCGTCACACTGAGCAGTAAGCAACATCCTTTACCTTCCTAAATATGACTGTGCCCCGGGACAGCCCTCGCCACTACGCTAACGTCAAAGACCCCATTTTGCAATTGTCCACCTCGGCCCCTCTCCGGCGCCTGACTGTCAACTTAGCTTTTGGAGGGCCAGCCATCTGAATCCTTCTTCGATGCGGTCCGCAAAAACCAGCCATCCGATACATTTCCGCAGTCACCAGGTTCCTCCTCTTCCTCTGCAAAAGGAAAATAAAACATAATCCCAGAGGCCGCCACAGCACCAGCAATAAGCATCCTGAGAGGAGATGCCAACCTCTTCGACGACACGCTCAGCCTCCCGAATGCCGTGGCGTTCTGCTTGCCCGCTCTGCGCCGATTCCGGAGTCCGAGGCTGCAATGATAGTTATTCACAGCACCTAAGAGACCAAGAAACACAACATTACCACTGCGCTTCTGCCAAACCGCCACACCATCAACTCCTATCTTCTGTCTTCATTCACATGAAAAAAAAAGTACCCAATTGTATTCATAGAGGCGCCAGTCACATCTTCCCTCTAATGCCACATGCCGAGCCACCTCCGTACAGCGCTCCTCTCGGCTCCCCTACGTCACCCTGCACATCTCATCTCTCGGCATCTAAAAAGAGAAAAAAAAAAAAATCCAACATTACGCCGATGCAGAGCGATAGCTTAATTCCAAAGGTCTTGTTTCTACTTCGGAACACTGTTCAATTAGATCCAACTACAGCCTGCCATCAAAAAAAAAAAAAACACAGAAAAAGCCCATAAACATTACACCCCACACAAAGCAGCCTGAACATCTTTGAGATACTGTGTCCTTCACTGACTGTGAACAGCCTCTCCGACTTGGCTCTGCTTATGCCAACACCCACTAATGAAACACCCACGCACCCAACCTACTGAGAGCCAATTAATTCCAGATGACTACCCAACCTTTGCCTCGGTCGCCACAGATCCACATATTAACTGTAGACTCTCGTCACTATTCTGCCTGCCCTGGACTCTACACACCCGGGCAGGGGGGCTCCGAGCCAGACACACACACAAGCACAGACCAACACTACACAAAACGCTAAAAACAACGCATCTCAAGGATGAGAGAAAACTCTCAGCAAGAAGGATGACACCCAGACGGAAGTCACCGTCGGGCAAGACGACCTGGAGACCGTGGTGGTGATGTGAAGAGGCTCTATGGAAGCCCCTGAAACAGAGTGTAGGACATCATCATCTGTGATAAGAAGGGACTGTCAAGACTGATAAGATGTATGCGGGGGAAGCCTGGCTTCAAGACCTAAGAACATAATGACATAGGGAAGAAGTCCCAGTTGTAGACGCGGGCCATCCGGAAACTTCCAAGACGCAAGACCAATGCAAGCTTTAAGCTTCTAACGCAAGACGACCAGCAGCCGAATGGTGCTATGCCCATGGGTGCAGGCGTTCGAGACCCTAGGGATGGCGCCTGAGGCGCCATGCCGTGCTCCTGGAGCTTAAAGACGACCTCGAGACCCAAGAAAGGTCTAAGACACAGAACACGGACCACACGAAAGACAACAACACACACAGGCTGGAACCACCCTGCCCGGGAATGCCGAACAGTAAGCCGCATCCCTTACGTGCCTAAAGGAGACTGCCCTCCAGGACAAACCTCTCCCCTACGCCAACTTCAAAGACACCTTTTTGCAATTCTCAACCTCGTCCCCTCTCGAGCGCCAGTCTCTCAACTTAGCTTTTGGAGGGCCAGGGGTCCGAATCCATCCTTGAGGCAGTCCACAGAAAACAGCCATCCAGTACGTTCCTGTGGTCACCAGCTTCCTCCTCTTCCTCTGCAAAAGGAAAAGAAAAAAAAAAGTTATCCCAAAAGCAGCCACAGCACCAGCAATAAGCATCCTGAGAGGAGATGCCAACCTCTTCCACAACACCCTCAGCCTCATGAACGCCGAGGCATTCTGCTCGCCCGCTCAGCGCCAATTCCAGAGTCTGACGCTGCGGCAACAGTTATTCACGGCACCTAAGATACCAAGAAACACAGCATTACCACTGCGCTACTGCCAGACCACCAGTCCCGTGCTCCTCCTCGATACTATCTGGCTCGCCTCAAATGCGAGAGCCTAGAGCACACCAGGCTCCGACGACACCCGAACCCATCTGCAAAACCTGTCCAAGAAGGACTCATGAACCCGGCTACCTTTTCTAGCCCTCCCCCAGTGCCAAAACTTTAGAAACCCCTTCTCTTCTCCCTGAGCTGCCAGGGAAGGAGCCCCACTTCTTCCCCATAGATCCCACCCTTTATTTGCCAGCCCGAACACCCGGCGTTGGACACTTCTTGAGAGCCACTCTTCCCAGCCTCTCCCTGCGTCCCACCACCACCTCCTATCTTCTGTCTTCCCACGGACTCTGGGCTCTGCTGCAGACCCACAGAGTCAGTGAAGCCCTGATCTGACCTATACCAGGGGCCTGCCACAAGCCGCAAAGGCTCCAGGGACACGGCAAAACCCTGAGCACGGTGGGGGAAGGTGACAAGGCACCCCACATCCTGAAATACGTTATGCTTTATGGCCCTGCTGCTTTCCTGAGAAATGTGGAAACTCCATCTACAGCTGCAGACAAGGTGCTCACCCAGTCCCTGCAAAGTAATCTCATCATCTGCCCGATTGAGACAAATTCTATTGGCATCTTATCTGGGATACAGCAAAGCTAGTGGGGGAAAAAAAAAAACCACAAACAAGAAAGTTCCGTCTTCAATACAGTCAGAGATTCCAGGAAAATGCGCCATGCCTGGAAGAGAGAAAACCATACCCTTAAACTATCTCACCGCCCCCTAAGACTCATTACCACGCGACTCACCTGAAAAACCACAAGGAAGAGAACCGGCACATGAGGCCGCTCTCTACTATACACGCTGCCAAACCTCACCTGGTCCTGAAGGTCTTGCCACCTCCAGCTTCTTACCTGCTATTCTCTAAATGGGATAACATCTCCACCCAAGGAGCTGAGCCGCCTCCAAAGCTGCAATCGACTGAAGGACAGGCAGAGCTCTGACCCTGGAGACACCTGGCAGCAGAATGAGCTGCCCCAGCAGAGGCTGTGGGTTATATACCCCGGGCCCCGCCCACCCCCGTTCCCACCAGCACCTGGGAAAGGGCCTGGCTGACCTCCACAAGGCATAGAGCCTGCCAGAGGAAAAGCTGCTCCTTTCCTCACAGGCCTGAGAAGTACAGCATGCAAAACACCAAAACGGAGAAAGCGACCCTTAGAGGAACGGACAATATGTGCTCTTTTATTACAACTACATCAACTGTGTCAGCAACAGGGCCCGGTAGGTAAGTAAACTTAATTAAACTTCTGCAGGGCGTAGACATAAAGAGAAAGACATCATCCTAACCTAAATAGGCCAGAAGATCATGAAGCACAGTAACAATATTTTTATCAAGACTCAATGTGCTTTAGTTTCCTTGTAAAAGAAACCCCACAACGAGTCATACAGCATTTCTAGCAAGACGACGCATATTATCCGACTTCTGCCAGAACTGTGTTCTGGATCGGACCGACAGACAGAGTGCAAGCAGAGGCTTGTGTGCCGCCTGTAATGCAGTGGCTGAGAAAGAACCAAGGCTTGGGGCCGCCGCTCTCCTCGGCCGAGTCTGCTCCGGTGCCCTGTCTGTCATCATTGCTGTTGTGCCTTAGGCCATGCAGTAAAACAAGTGACACATGCTCCCTTTTAACTTCTCTCCTGAGGCAGAAAAGAACAAGAGAGAGAGACTTAGGGACTGAAAGATAAACTGAACTGTAATGAAATCTTAACAGCAAAATAATACCAAGAAAAGACAACAGTAACAAGAAAACAATTAAATATATACAGGACATACACAACCCGATACAGAGCTCCCAGGATGACCGCTGCTTCACTGGCAAAGTCCGGAACCAGACTCCGTGACAGTCCGGAACCAGACTCCGGACCTGGTTGCATAAATGCACGGATCGAGGTCAAAGGACAATGAACAGACAGAGGAGTCTTCAGAGGCCAGACAACAGGTACCGACCCCTTTGATCCCTCCGCTTTTATACTGAGCGTGATGAGGATGGGATGGAATACCCTATCAGTCAGATTCGGGTCACCGGTCCCGTCTACTCTTCACTATGGGTACAACCCCTCTACGCTTTTCTGCTTCCAACCCTCCAACAGGGCATATATAAAAGTTAGCTGGGCTGTGCTGTTGTAGGAATAAGTATAAGCAAGAGCCTCTCCGCACGGCATCCCTTCGCATTAAGTGTAAATATAAGTTCTTGGTGCTCTGAAGGCAGATACTACCTGAAAAATACGTCATTATTTTCAGAGAGTTCACTTCATTGGAAGAGACTTACCTGAAAAGTAAAGTGACTGCAAACAACACCAGTTCTGTTGTACCTCAGACCAGCACTTCCACACATGGCTACGTAACCTCACATTCACATGAAAAAAAGAAGAAGTGGCCAAATGTATTCATGGAGCCGCCGGTCACATCTTCCCTTTAAGACCTCGGGCTCAGCCACCTTTGTCCTGCACCCCCATCAGCTCCCCTGTGTATCCCTGGCCACCTCATCTCTCTGCATCTGAAAAAAAAGCAACACACCAACATCAAACATTACCCTAATGCAGAGCAGTAGCTTAATTCCAAAGGTCTTGTTTCTACTTAGGAACCCTGTTCACATAAGTCCAACTACAGCCTGTCATCCAAAGAAGAGACGCCTGCAAACATTACACCCCACACAATGCAGGTTTACCATCTTTGAGATACTGTCCCCTCCACTAGCCATGAACACCCTCTCCAACTTGTCTCCGCTTATGCCAGCGCCCACTAATGAAACACCCATCCACACAGCCTCTCGAAAGCTAATCAATTCGAGACGACTGAGCAACCTTTGCCTGGGTCTAGACAGATCCTCATATTCAGTACAGACTGCTGTCGTGATTCTGCCTACCCTGGACGCTACACACCCAGGCAGGGCAGCCCCAAGCCAAACACACACAGACTGACGCTACACAGAACACAACAAACGACGCGCCTCAAGGATGAGAGAAAACTCTCAGCAAGAAGGATGACACCGGGACCAAAGTCATCGTCGGGCAAGACAGCCTGCAGGACCATGATGGTGACGATGTGAAGAGGCTCCACAGAACCCCCTGAAACAAAGTGTAGAACTTCACAGTTCCTGAGAAGGGACTGTTGAGCCTGACAAGATGGACACACAGGAAGCCTAGCTTCAAGACCTAAGAACTTAACGACACAGGGAAGAAGCCCCAGTCGCTGACGCGGGCCATCCAGAAAGTTCCAAGATGCAAGACCGATGCACGCTTTAAGATGCTAATGCAAGAAGAGAGGCAGACGGTTGGTGCTACACCCACGGGTGCAGGTGTTCGACACCATAAGGATGGCACCCAATGCACATTCCGTGCTCCTGGAGCTTAAAGATGATCTCAAGACCCAAAAAAAGGGTCTAGGATGCAAAACACAGACCACACGAACGACACGGCAACACACACAGGCTGCAACTGCCCTGCCTAGGATGCGCTAATATCACACTGGACAGTAAGCTACATTGTTTACCTGCCCAAAGGAGACTGTGCCCCAGAACAGCCCTCCCCCCTACACTAACGTCAAAGACCCCATTACACAATTGTCAGCCTCCACCCCTCTCCAGTGCTCGTCTCTCAACTTGGCTTTTGGAGGGCTAGCATCTGATTCCATCCTCGACGTAGTCCACAAAACACAACCATCCGATACGTTCCTGCAGTCACCGGCTTACTCTTCCTCTGCAAAAGGAAAAGGAAAAGAGAAAGTCATCACAAAAGCAGCCACAACACCAGCAATAAGCATCCTGAGAGGAGATGACGACCTCCTCCACAAAACCCCTCAAGCCTCCTGAATGCTGATGCAGTCTGATTGCCTGCTCCACACAGATTCTAGAGTCGGATGCTGTAGCGACAGTTATTCACGGCACCTAAGATACCAAGAAACACAGCATTTGCACTGCGCTTCTGCCAAACCACCAGTCCTGTGCTCCTCCTCAATACTATCTGTCTTGCCTCAAATGCGAGAGCCTAGAGCAGACTAGATACCATCAACAACCAAACCCAATTACAAAACTGGTTTGAGAAAGACACATGAACCCGCCTCCCTTTCCTAGCCATCCCCCTCCTGAACCATCAGGGAAGGAGGCCCACTGCTTCCCCACAACTCCTGCCCCTTATTTTCCAACTGCTCCTCAGGACCTGCTGTTCTGAGCCCTGCCCTGTGTTTGGCAGGCGCCTCCTGTCTTCCGCCTTCATAGAGACTCCGGGCTCTGCTACAGACCTGGAAAGCCGGGAAAACAGTTACAGAACCTACTGGTAGCCTCCCGCAAGAGCTTTAGGGCCACCGTGATACCCTGCATGCTCTGGGGCAAAATGATGAGCCATCCCTGCTGCTTCCTCAAAACAAACAAACTCAATATATAGATACGTACAAAACACTCACCCTAAATCCTACTCCAGTATCTCATAACACACACAATTAAGACTAATAAAAACACCCACTAACATAGTGTACATCAAAATTGGAAAAAAACACAAGATTTTATCTTCAATGAAGTCAGAAATTATAGTAAAACACACCACCTGCCATAAGCAAAAAAAAAAAGATACATACTATTAAGCCATTTAAACAAACCAAATGCTCCCTACAAAACTAAAGATATGGGGGGGAAAAAAAAAGATAACATACAACTCCACTTTCTATGGCAACCACCCTTACATTGAGAAGTCTTACCTCTGATGTCTTACCTACGCTAGTTTAAACGCTAAAACAAGCCTTCCCAAACAGCTGCACAAGCTCCAAAACAACACTTAAGAAGCTCCAGAGCTCTGACCCTGGAAAAGACCAGCAGCAGAACAAGGTCCTGCCCTGAAGCTGTGGCTCATATACCCCGGGCCCCACCTGAGGCCCTCAGGCCCCACCCACCACCTTTCCCACAATCCCCTGGGTAAAGGGTGGGGCCAACCCCCAGAAGCATAAAAGCACCTGAAGGTGCAGCAGGTGTTGTTATTCGCTTTAAGTTTACTATTTACAAAGTAGTGAAGAGTGACCCTTGATAGAAAAAGCATTATCTGCTCCTCCCTTGCAGCTACACCTATTGCATCAATGACATGTCCAGGTGAGCAATTAAGTTATTTTTTTATGGAATGTAAATAGAAAAAAAATAAACATCAGACTTATCTCTATAGAAAAGTAGCTTATTCAATGCAATGATAACAGTATTATTAAAATTTATGTACTTGAGTGTCCTTCAAAAAAAAAAATACAAACCCAAACACAATCTATTACTATGGGGTCATTCCTTATTTCTAGCAAGACCGTGTGTACTAACGAACTTCTGCCAGAACCCCTTTTTGGATGGGAGTGAATAACAAAACAGAATCAGATTCTATGAGAAAACTTTCTCAAAAACATTTTCCTCTGTGAAATAAGTTATTTATTGTAAATTGCTAGCAATTTAAAGTCATATTGATAATCTCATTTTGACTTGTTACTCAACAGCACTACTTGAGTCCCAAAATACAGAAAGCAACAAAAAAGCATGGAATTACAAGTCATGTATTTCCTGAACCTGCATAAAGCACCCTAATTAACATCTAAGTAGCTAGAACAAAAACAAATTTATATACATAAACTCATATTTTACAATAGGTATAAAAATGAGAAATTCTTCTTTATTTCAATGCCTCATGCCCATATAGACAGGTTTTATTCCATTTTTAAACACACATTCCCCCCATGAATTTTCAGGCATTTTTAGGTTGTGAACTGCCTCTTTTGGGGGGGACCCAGTGTGACAACCCACACCCCCCCGGAAAAGGTCTTCTTTTGACTTAGAAATACCATATGGAGTACAATTACAGCCTGACATTAAAAAAAAAAAACAAACTACACAAACATCACACCCCACACAAAGCAGCTTTAACATCTTTGAGATGCAGTCTGCTTCACTACTGCTGAACAGCCCCTCCCACATAGCTCTGCTCATCCCAAAACAACCCTTAATTAAAGAGCTGCCCACACCACCTGCTGATGGCTAACTTGATGGGAGTTGACTGTACCACCTTGGCCTCAACAGTCTCATTAGATCAATGTATTAACCATATACTCTTACTGCTGTTCCCCCTACCCCTGACTCTACAGCCCCAGGCAGCGCAGCTCCAAGCCAAACACACCCACGTGCAGCCCAACACCACACAGCACTAGAGACAACGTGACTCCAAGATGAGAGAAAACTCTCCACAAGAGGAGCGACTTTCAGACAAGAGACGCTGTTGGGCAAGAAGAGCGACAGGGCTGCAGCGCTGACACGACCAGGCTCTACAGCCAAGCCATAAAAGAGTCAAATGTAACGGACCATTCCAAGAAGTTCCTGTCAAAACGGAGATGACGTATGTGCAGGAAGCATGGCTTCAAGACCCGAGAACGTAAGGATGCAGGGAAGAAATCCCAGTGCGTAACAGCAGGTGGCTAGAACGGCTAGGGCTCAGAGAAGAGAGCTGCTCAGGCAGCCGGGAACGACGCTGCAGAAGAGGACCATTCAGAAACTCCTGAGAGGCAAGTCCTATCTGCACTTTAAAATTGTTATGCAAGAAAAGAAGTGCCCATTGGGCACTCTGCCAATTAGCACAGGCATTTGAGACCCTACAGGTGGTGCCCGAGGCACATGCTGTGCTCCTTGAGTGCAAAGAGAAATAAGGACACCAAAACTTAAGGAAAGTCCAAGACACAGAAGACAGAGCGCACAAACTACACAACCAAAGACACAGGCCAGAACTGCCCTGCCCAGCACACACTAGCTTTGTGCTGAAAAGTAACCCACTCCCTTTACCTACTCAGAGGAGACTGCTCCCGCATAGCCCTCTGCTCTAGCCTGACTTTAAAACTCCTCCCTGAAACTGTCAACCTTGGCCCCCCTCCAGCACCTGTCCCTCTACTTCGCTTTCAGAGGGCCAGTGGTCTGAATTCATCCTTGACAAAAAAAAACACAACAAACAGCTAACTGATGTGTTCCTGCAGTCACCATGTTCCTCTTCATCAGCAAAACAAAAAGAAATCACAGCTCCAGCAGTGACCACCATGACAGTAGATGCCAACCTCTTCCACAACACCCTCATCCTCAGAGGTGCCATGGCAATCCACTCACCTGCTTCACGTCGATTCCAGTCGGAGGCTGCAGCAACAATTATTTATGGCACCTAAGATACCAACAAACACAAAATTACCATTGCATTTCTGCAAAATCATCAGTCCCGTGCTCCTCCTCCACACTGTCCAGCTCACCTCAAATGCAAGAGACTAGAACAGACCAGACCCTGTCGACACCCAAATCCAAATGCAAAACCGATATGACAGAGACTGATGAACCCACCTCCTTTTCCTAGCCAGCCCCCAGCGCCAAAACTTTAGAAACCCCTTCTCTTCTCCTCAACCGTCAGGGAAGGAGCCTCACTTCTTCCTGACAGCTCCCATCCTGTATTTGCAACCCTGAACCCCCTACGCCGGCTGCTTCTCAGGAGCAGCTCTTCTGAGCTGTGCCCTGCGTTTGGCAGGCACCTCCTATCTTCTGTCTTCCCACAGACTCTGGGCTCTGCATCAGACCCACAAAACAAATAATGTCCTGACACAATCTATGAGGGGCCTGCTGCCCGCTGCAAAAACTCTAGGGACACCGTGGCACTCCATGGGCAACGGGGAAAGGTGATGAGCCATGCCATACCCTGAACGACGCTATGCCTTACATCCCTGCTGCTTTCTTGAGAAATGCTAGTGCCATATATGCAGATGCATACAAAACGCTCACCCTAACCCCCATAAGATAATCTCATCATCAACCCAATTAAGAGAAACAATAGCAGCAATTTACACAGCATACTGCAAAACTGGTGAAAAACCCACAGTTCTATCTTCAATAAAGTCAGAAATTCTAGGAAAATGCAGTGCTCCTAGAACAAAGAAAAGCATACTATTAAACCATCTGGGCACCCCCTAAACACTCATCACAAAGTTATGACCCGAAAAAAAAAGGAGCATAGCAGTCAACTTTCTACCATACAGGCAGCTGGATGTTTACTGCTCCCGGAGGTCTCAGCTCAGCCTTCTCACCTCTGCCTCCCTAAATGCCGAAACACGCCTGCCCAAACAGCTGAGCCTGTCCCAAAGCTGCAGCAAAGCGAGGGACCAGCAGAGCACCCACCCCACGGGGCCCAGCAGCAGAATGAGCTCCTGAGCCCGGGCTGGGGCTCGTGTACCCCGGGCCCCGCCCACCGCCCTCAGGCCCCGCCCACCGCCCTTCCCACAATCCCCTGGGAAAGGGGCAGGGCCAACCCCCAGAAGACGTGAAGGCGGGTGGCAGCGGGAGCAGCAGCTTTGCTTCTCCTGCCTTAAGTTCCCAGCAGGCGAAGCGCCTCCCCTTTTTATTTCCATTTGGGACTAACCTCTGGTGATTCTCTTACCGCTTTTGTGTGATTTCTGTCCAGTTGTTGCTGTGGAGAAGAGAGCTCTGCAGGGGTTGCATTATTTTTGCGATCTTCAGATATTTTTGTGGTTAACTGATAATCGTGTTTTATCGTTTTGGAAGAGTGTTGGAAGCATATGATTTCCAGAAGACTTATGAGCATTTACGGACGGGCTCCTGGAGGACTAAAGTGCCATAGAGACGCGCGTCGGAGGACTGAGGGGGCACTTCCGGGGTCCTGGAGGACCGAAGTGCCATAGAGACGCGCGTCGGAGGACTGAGGGGGCACTTCCGGGGTCGTGGAGGACCGAAGTGCCACGGAGACGCGCGTCGGAGGGCTGAGGGGGCACTTCCGGGGTCGTGGAGGACCGAAGTGCCACGGAGACGCGCGTCGGAGGACTGAGGGGGCACTTCCGGGGTCCTGGAGGACCGAAGTGCCACGGAGACGCGCGTCGGAGGACTGAGGGGGCACTTCCGGGGTCCTGGAGGACCGAAGTGCCACGGAGACGCGCGTCGGAGGACTGAGGGGGCACTTCTGGGGTCCTGGAGGACCGCGGGGTCACGTAGATGGAAACCCGGAAAACTGCCGGGCACTGACGGGGCCGCGGTAACGCGTAAGAGCCGATGCGGAGGGGCCGATGGCCGCTCTGGAGGCCGGGCGGGCGGCACCGATGCCGCTCCAGGTGGCGCGGAGCTCGCCAGAGTCCCGGCGGTCCTGGTTCGCCCTCCGGCCGCCGCTCTCTTGAGACTGCGGCCGGACGGGCCTCCGCGAAGCCGCGCCTGCGCACGAGCTGCGGAACCCACGCGGCGCCGGCGGCGGGGGCCGAGGGGGGCCGGGAGGCGCGGGCACTGCGCATGCGCCGCCCCCCACCTGCAGGACGCGCCTTCAGCCGCCAGGCGGCAGCACCCGCTCCGGTATTGACACACATCTGTACGTTTAGGGAATTTACGTTGCCCATTTCCTACGTTAACGCTTTTGATACCGAATATCTATTTAGGCTGTCTGCCTACACACCTAGTTTGACACTAATATCTTTTTATAAACGCATCTAAGTATCTTTATATTCTAGGATCTTTCATATAACACAGAATCACAGAATCCTTAGAGACAGAGGTTTTTATTTTGAACTTTTACATACATAATTTATATATATGTATATTTCTCATTCCCTATTTCAACGCCTCCTGCCCATAGTTACAGGTTTTCACATTTTTTAATGCATCCCAAGAATTTTCAGACATTCTGGGGCCGCGACCCACTTCTTTTGGGGGGGCAACTCCACGTAACCCCCCCCCCCATCTCCCACTCACCTGCTCCTCTGCTGCATCATCGCTGCCCCAGTGACATCGGGGTGCCCCAAATGACACCATCACCCCCCAAGACACACACACACAGACACCCTTCTATTCACCCCAAAAAAAGGCTTAAAACGCCCAGACCCAGGGCTGGCCCCTTCTCCTCAGGGGGGCTCCGCCACCGGCTGCAAACCTGGGCTGGGGCATCTCTCGAGCAGCACGAGACGCCTACGACGAGGCACCTGGAAAACAAAAATCCCCAATTATAGCTCAGCATCCCAAAAAAACAGCACAGAAGAGAGCAGAGGAATTCCGTCAGACGGAGGGACGGGACAGGAGCTGGGGAAACAGCTCAGCTCGAAATACAGCACAGCCTTCAAAAGCCAGCGCCATTTGAACTCTTAAAAGTCAGGATTAAGACTAATCAGTGCCATTTTGAACACGTTCTTAGCGTAAGGGCGAACCCTCCGGCTGGTGCTGGGAAACACCTGGCCCTTTCCCTTTCACTGAGAAGGTGTGCATGAAGTTTACATCCACCCAGTGAAAATACTTACCCTGTGAAAGTACTTGGCTTTCCTTCGGCGCTAATTTAACTTGCACGGCTGTGAACGGATACTATTAAACTATCCGTCTCCAAAATACACAGCTATGATTTGACCACGGGGGGTTTTTTGTGTGCTACACGAGGAGGAGGAGGGACATCGGGGCAGCGGCGCTGCCCGAGAGAGACACTACTGGCTGCCGGGAAAAGGCGGCACTGAAAGCCAGACAGAAGTACTTCAGAGCACTCTGCCAAAAAAACGGGGGGGAAAACCGCGTAACATTCAGTTGTCTCTCCTTTTAAACATTTCGAACAAATACCTAACTGCCCAGGTACACCTCATAAATTGTACACTACAGCCGTTTAGGCGGCTGCAGTTTAAACTACGCAAGTCAGTTTGTCGATTATACAACTCTCACTTTTTTTTTTTTAGCTTCATTTAACATAGAAAAATCAGTGAGAGAAAAAACTCCTCCAAATGGTTTTACTTTTGGGGGCGGGGAATCAAATCGCCGGCGCCGCGATCCGTAGGGCTACCAAAAAGGACCGGCAGATTCGCGAATGCTTTTGGCTGTGCTGAAAGCGCAGAGGAACGCGTTTTTATGGTATCTCGACTGTTCCAACCGAGAACCCAAAGGCCGGCGATGCCAGCAACTGGGGGGAGACGCGCGGCACTTGGGCCTGCGGAAGGAAATGAACTTCCTCCCGAGGTTACAGAAAAAGGACATTGTTGAAGCCGTAACTCACCAAAACCACAACCAAAACCACAGGATTCGCCGTCACGAGTTAAACGCTGCTGATGCTTCACGGCAAAGCCTGGAGAACACAGAGAGGCGATGCCCGTTTGTCCCGTTTTGTCCATGTCTCCTCTTTGACCTCAATCGCCTTTAGGACAGATGCCAGTATCTCAGTGAGGTTTTCGAGTACCGCTGTGAAATATTTTAAAGACTTATTGACTGAGAAAGCATAAAGTTTTTATCGTGAAAGCAAAGCCTGCTTCTTCTGGACATGCGAACTCTTACAAACAGTTCCTTCCCTCTTCTAGTACAGAATTATTTTCACAGTATCGTTTGACAGTGAGCACCCAGAAAGAGAAGAATATGCTTTCAGGAAGAGAAAAATAAATGGAGGGAAGTAAGCTTTGCAGAGGCGTAACGTGCTCCAGGACAGACTTTATTTTGTTTTTAGGATTGTGAGGGACGGACTGTAAATTCCCTGCCGAGGGGCAGGAGCCCCTCCAAGCCTTCAGTGGAACGCCTCAAACACTCGCAAGGAAATAAATAACGCAGGCCTGGCCTTCAAACAGCTGATGAGGCTCACACTTCTGGCGGCTGAAAGTGTGGGAGAACTGTCTTGTGAAGACAGGTCGGTTCTGCCACTCGTGCCCTGAGCTCGCTCGTTCTCAGTTCTCGAGGCCGTTGTGTCCCATGAGTGACCTTTGCTTCATTATCCGCGAAACGCGCGTGAAAGCGCACGCCCTGCATGTGCTAATGAAGATTACAGAGATCACGCTAAACATGTGTGACCATGGCACTCGTCTCTCCACCCAAATCATGGCACACGTCACCGGGGAGAAGGGAGAAACCTGAGCTGAGCCCGTCCTCAGCCAGGAGGGCGGACCGTGCTGAGTCAGCAAACGTAAAAGGGGAAAATAAGTGCCCCGAGGGAACAAAAAAGAAACAAAAGAAATAGATAGTGCCTGGGAAGATTCTTCCCAAGAAAGAAGAAGATTATGCCTGGGAAGAATCCCTGAAAAAGACGCTGGAACCAGGACCCGCGATCTCTTTATCTCTGTCTTTTTCTCTGTCTTTTCCTCTCTCTGTCCCTCAGTTTCTCTTTTCTCTTGGAATTGTTAAGTAACAGTTAGAGCTGTGAAGTGATGACCTTAAGATGACCTTAAGTACGACCTTAAGCACCGCTTGCCATAAGTTGTCCTACACCTGGTGTTAACTAACACAATGTACACCCCAACACCTGCCATAATTTTTTATATACCTAACCAATTATCGTGGGCTTGTTAAGATCTATACTAACCATTTTGGTAAGCTAATAAATGTTTCTGTATGGACCTTGAGATTTATCTCACCTTAGTCCGTGCCGCTGAGAATTTACAAATCTGAAGTCACTTACCCTCCCCTCTTTCCTGACAGCGGGAAGCGATAAGGATTTTGTTAAAATATTTCACAGAAAAACTATAGGAGGAGCGCTGGCACATCCTTCCCGTTAACTTCAGAGTCCACACTACAAGTACCTCAGGAAAAAAGCAGACGCGCATCGCAGACGCACCTCGTACTCGCAGAGCACTCCGGATTCTTTCCGTCTGTCCTGTACCATCACGGCAGAAGGAAGGGCGACCACGGAGAAACGCTGGCAGCTGGCATTCTGCCAAGACAGGAAAAAAACTTCTGGCGTAAAGCTAGGTGGCAATCTAAAGCGTCCTTCTTTCGTGAAGGTCTGTGAAGACTGCAGCCAACGGAGGCTCCTGACGAGTGGGACACGGCCCCAAAGCCTGGGACTCACCGCAGCTCCTGCTTTCAGCGCTGCCCACAGAATTTTCCAGTTCAGGTGCCTCTCTCTTTCTCTGTCCCTTCCTCTTCTGCAGCGCTGGTCACTTGACCATCCTCCACCTAAGAGAACACAGCGGTGTCTTACAGCTCTTGCGATATGAAGCTTCCCAGATGTGCAGCCTTGCACGCACACAACCCTTCCCCATGGCCATACCGTGATTTTGGATACGCGTACGGACCCTGCGGTACATATCAGCAATCTGGTCTGCTGAGGACAACTCAGAGGGGACCCTTCCTCACCCAGAAATGCTTGGCTGTCTCTTCCCTGCCGCAGGAAGCACCTTCTGGCTCAATCACCTTGATGTTGTTCTCTGGCTGTTTCACGTTTTTCAAGCATCTTAAGCTTCACCCACAGCAGCTCCTGTTCAAAGCCAGTAAACGTCCACCAGTCCCAGGTCGCCCACACCAGGAGGGAGAACGGGGCTGAACGGAGACAGCCCAGGCAAGTCTGTGGCAAAGGCAGCCCACGACAACCCCGGGGAGGAGCGGACAACCGCGGCCTCCGGGAGAGAAAGAGAAGGGGCAGCAGTTCCCCGACCACTCGCCCCAGCGGGAGCCCCCCCTGCAGCAGGAGCTCCTGGAGACGCTGCTTTCCCCACCCGGATGCTCCTGGCACCTGCATCGAGAGGCGACCAAGCGCAGCCAGGGGCGGCCGCCGCTGTCGGGAACAGGACGGGGGGAGGACATCTGCCGGCAGTGCCTCGGCTGGGGAGGAG